>NC_068431.1:48982006-49282006 GCF_023373465.1 Oncorhynchus keta
GGCACAATGGAGTTGTCAACCGTGATGGCGAGATCATGGAACGGGCAGTCCTTCCCCGGGAGGAAGAGCAGCTCCGTCTTGCCGAGGTTCAGCTTGAGGTGGTGATCCGTCATCCACACTGATATGTCTGCCAGACATGCAGAGATGCGATTCGCCACCTGGTCATCAGAAGGGGAAAGGAGAAGATTAATTGTGTGTCGTCTGCATAGCAATGATAGGAGAGACCATGTGAGGTTATGACAGAGCCAAGTGACTTGGTGTATAGCGAGAATAGGAGAGGGCCTAGAACAGAGCCCTGGGGACACCAGTGGTGAGAGCGCGTGGTGAGGAGACAGATTCTCGCCACGCCACCTGGTAGGAGCGACCTGTCAGGTAGGACGCAATCAAGCGTGGGCCGCGCCGGGAGATGCCCAACTCGGAGAGGGTGGAGAGGAGGATCTGATGGTTCACAGTATCGAAGGCAGCCGATAGGTCTAGAAGGATGAGAGCAGAGGAGAGAGGGTTAGCTTTAGCGGTGCGGAGCGCCTCTGTGATACAGAGAAGAGCAGTCTCAGTTGAATGACTAGTCTTGAAACCTGACTGATTTGGATCAAGAAGGTCATTCTGAGAGAGATAGCGGGAGAGCTGGCCAAGGACGGCGCGTTCAAGAGTTTTGGAGAGAAAAGAAAGAAGGGATACTGGTCTGTAGTTGTTGACATCGGAGGGATCGAGTGTAGGTTTTTTCAGAAGGGGTGCAACTCTCGCTCTCTTGAAGACGGAAGGGACGTAGCCAGCGGTCAGGGATGAGTTGATGAGCGAGGTGAGGTAAGGGAGAAGGTCTCCGGAAATGGTCTGGAGAAGAGAGGAGGGGATAGGGTCAAGCGGGCAGGTTGTTGGGCGGCCAGGCCGTCACAAGACGCGAGATTTCATCTGGAGAGAGAGGGGAGAAAGAGGTCAGAGCACAGGGTAGGGCAGTGTGAGCAGAACCAGCGGTGTCGTTTGACTTAGCAACGAGGATCGGATGTCGTCGACCTTCTTTTCAAAATGGTTGACGAAGTCATCTGCAGAGAGGGAGGAGGGGGGGGGGAGGAGGATTCAGGAGGGAGGAGAAGGTGGCAAAGAGCTTCCTAGGGTTAGAGGCAGATGCTTGGAATTTAGAGTGGTAGAAAGTGGCTTTAGCAGCAGAGACAGAGGAGGAAAATGTAGAGAGAGGAGGGAGTGAAAGGATGCCAGGTCCGCAGGAGGCGAGTTTTCCTCCATTTCCGCTCGGCTGCCCGGAGCCCTGTTCTGTGAGCTCGCAATGAGTCGTCGAGCCACGGAGCGGGAGGGAGGACCGAGCCGGCCTGGAGGATAGGGGACATAGAGAGTCAAAGGATGCAGAAAGGGAGGAGAGGAGGGTTGAGGAGGCAGAATCAGGAGATATGTTGGAGAAGGTTTGAGCAGAGGGAAGAGATGATAGGATGGAAGAGGAGAGAGTAGCGGGGGAGAGAGCGAAGGTTGGGACGGCGCGATACCATCCAGTAGGGGCAGTGTGGGAAGTGTTGGATGAGAGCGAGAGGGAAAAGGATACAAGGTAGTGGTCGGAGACTTGGAGGAGTTGCAATGGGGTTAGTGGAAGAACAGCATCTAGTAAAGATGAGGTCGAGCGTATTGCCTGCCTTGTGAGTAGGGGGAAGGTGAGAGGGTGAGGTCAAAAGAGGAGAGGAGTGGAAAGAAGGAGGCAGAGAGGAATGAGTCAAAGGTAGACGTGGGGAGGTTAAAGTCACCCAGAACTGTGAGAGGTGAGCCGTTCTCAGGAAAGGAGCTTATCAAGGCATCAAGCTCATTGATGAACTCTCCGAGGGAACCTGGAGGGCGATAAATGATAAGGATGTTAAGCTTGAAAGGGCTGGTAACTGTGACAGCATGGAATTCAAAGGAGGCGATAGACAGATGGGTAAGGGGAGAAAGAGAGAATGACCACTTGGGAGAGATGAGGATCCCGGTGCCACCACCCCGCTGACCAGAAGCTCTCGGGGTGTGCGAGAACACGTGGGCGGACGAGGAGAGAGCAGTAGGAGTAGCAGTGTTATCTGTGGTGATCCATGTTTCAGATCGGCAGTTCCAGAGGCTACCGGAGACCTGGAACTCCACGTGGGTCGTGCGCGCTGGGACCACCAGATTAGGGTGGCCGCGGCCACGCGGTGTGGAGCGTTTGTATGGTCTGTGCAGAGAGGAGAGAACAGGGATAGACAGACACATAGTTGACAGGCTACAGAAGAGGCTACGCTAATGCAAGGAGATTGGAATGACAAGTGGACTACACGTCTCGAATGTTCAGAAATTTAAGCTTACGTAGCAAGAATCTTATTGACTAAAATGATTCAAATGATACAGTACTGCTGAAGTAGGCTAGCTGGCAGTGGCTGCGTTGTTGACACTACACTAATCAAGTCGTTCCGTTGAGTGTAATAGTTTCTACAGTGCAGCTATTCGGGGGCTAGCTGGCTAGCTAGCAGTGTTGATTACGTTACGTTGCGTTAAAAGAACGACAATAGCTGGCTAGCTAACCTAGAAAATCGCTCTAGACTACACAATTATCTTTGATACAAGGACGGCTATGTAGCTAGCTATGTAGCTAGCTACGATCAAGCAAATCAAACCGTTGTGCTGTAATGAAATGTAATGAAATGAAATTAAAATGTGATACTACCTGTGGAGCGAAGCGGAATGCGACCGGGTTGTTGAGTGGGAAGTTAATTCGGTAGACGTTGGCTAGCTGTTAGCTGTTAGCTAGCTAGCAGTGTCTCCTACGTTAAGGACGACAAATAGCTGGCTAGCTAACCTCGGTAAATTAACATAATCACTCTAAGACTACACACTCTAAACTACACAATTATCTTGGATACGAAGACAGCAAAGACAACTATGTAGCTAGCTAACACTACACTAATCAAGTCGTTCAGTTGAGTGTAATAGTTTCTACGGTGCTGCTATACGGTGGACGTTAGCTATGTGGCTAGCTGCTGGGCAGTAGACTACGTTAGGACGACGAAATACGATAATTACGCAATTATCTTTGATACAAAGACGGCTATGTAGCTAGCTAAGAAGAAATTGCTAAGACTAGACAAATCAAACCGTTGTACTATAATGAAATGTAATGAAAAGTACTGAAAAGTAATACTACCTGCGGACCGAAGTGCGAATGCGACCGCTCGCTCCAACCCGGAAGAACAAGGACCTTCTCCCCTGATTGCTCAGTTCTGCCCAGGCGGCCAGCTCTTGGAAGAGTCTTCCATGTAAGAATTATGGAGGCCACTGTGTTCTTGGGGACCTTCAATGCTTCAGAATATTTGGGGGACCTTTCCTCAAATCTGTGCCATGACACAATACTGTCTCGGAGCTCTACAGACAATTCCTTCGACCTCATGGCTTGGCTTTTGCTCTGACATTCTCTGTCCACTGTAGGACCTTATATAGACAGTTGTGTGCCTTTCCAAATCACGTCCAATGAATTGAATTTACCACAGGTGGACTCCAATCAAGTTGTAGGAAAATCTCAAGGATGATCAATGGAAACAGGATGCACCTGAGCTCAATTTCAAGTCTCATAGCAAAGGGTATGAATACTTATGTATATGTGAAATCTGTTTTTATTTTGTATACATTTGTAAAAACGTCTAAACCTGTCTTTGTGTTGTCATTATGGAGTATTGTGTGTAGATTGAGGAAAAATAATAATTTAGTAATTCTAATAATAATTGAGTAATTTTTGAATAAGGCTGTAACGTAACAAAATGTGGAAATAGGGAAAGGGTCTGAATACTTTCCGAATGCGTTGTATGTGAGAATGATGTTCATTGAGTACAGCTCAGCAGAGGTAGAGAGAATGGTGACATGAAGTGGTTTCTGTCCTTTTTCATAGTTGTATAATTTGTAAATGTTGAAATCAATGGTTTTTGTTTGGCATACATTTTAAAGTGAATAATCTGAGTCAAAACGTAATTCTGTTAACCTGGAATTGCTCATATCTGTCTATTTAGGATTAGAAACATGTAGAAGGAGATCCCTATATTGAATCTAACTTTTCCAAGCAAATCCATTAAGGATTGGTCAGTCAACTTTGGTACTGTGTGTCTTGTTTGATACAGGGAGGCAGTGATGATGAGAGGAAACACTGCAAGCTACTGGAGGCTATCAGCTCACTTGGGGGGGGGGGTCAGAACTGATCATGTTTTAATGGTACATTCCTAGATAAGTGGGGCTTCTGGAGTTGTACAAGATGTTAGATTCTAAATGAACAGAGTAAAACTCACGGGCGACTAGTAAAGCTCAAACCAAGTTTATTCAACCACTGGGCCATTCAGCTGTATAAGGCAAAGACATGTTTACACAAGCACAAGTATTTATACCCCCCTTTAGGCTTTTGTCTCCTCCTTTTCTCTAAACACTACATCTCTGTTGCTAGGCAGGAAGTTATATGATGTGGGTAATAAAACTGTTCCTTCTCCTTTCATGGGACTTGACCTGACCTGACCTCGGCCCACATTCCTCACTAATCTTCAGCTATCCACCCTTATCAGTGACCACAACCACGTGATTGCCTCTTTCCTTACTTAGTAACTTTCCAAACCCCTGGATCCTATCCACCCTCAATTAAACCCACCATATACATTCCTCCTACATATAACCATTAACTTCTGGTGTAGCAAGTATTTCAAATTACAACCTAACAAAGACAAATGCAGACCGGAGGACTTAGCCTACCAATTGAATGAAATCAACAGTATGTAATGTAACATTTTTTTATTTGTGTTGCTTTTGTGGTCATGTATGTTTGATCAGTTTTTGTGTCAATGTGCATTATTCATACTATTAGGAAGAAGCTTACTGAACAGTCTGAAGAAAGCATTGAGGCGTCAGAATTCACAGTCAAAGGTCAATTAAACTAAATGTACCCGGTTTACTTTTTTCAAAATCCCTTGTGCTTTTATCGAGATAGTTTGACAGTTCAAGTAGTGAAAAGTGTAGCTAAATGTCTGACAAGATCCAGGAACATGTGATTTGACAGTCTGAACTGTATGTCTGTCTGCGTGTCATGACTTACAGGTAAAAGAGGCAAAATCAATTTGTCTGACCTCATTGGAACCTTGGGTAAGACCCCCAGTGCCTTAATGAAGACGAAGAAGCAGCTGAAGAACCTTCAACACAACCAGAGCACCCTGGAAACACCCCTGACCAGGAAGTAGACAGAATGGGTAAGACCATCAAAGGGTAGTCTTGAATGCAGGCCTCTGTTTACAACTGAGGATTTAACAAATATCCTTTTACAGATCCAAAGAGAAGTGGCTTTTGAGAAAATGTCAAAAGAGGTGTCCTGCTGGCAGAGTGTGGTCCTACAGAACCAGAAGGCATAGCAGCTGGTCTTCCCACTGAACCAGGAGCCCTCTGGCCCAAAACGCATGGCTGAATGGACAGTTGGTGTAAAAAGTTCCTTTGTTTTATTTCTGTTTGTGTTCCATGATTGTAAACTAATTTCAGATATTATGTGCTCCAGGACCCAAACCTTCCTAGAACAAGAGATATTGAGCCTCCTGCACATGAACAAGCAGCCTCTCCATGACCCTGTTCTGACACCCACTGAGGAGGCTTCTCTGAGGGCCATGAGTCTGGAGGGAGTCCCACCTCAAGCATCCAGCATGGGGTCATATGCATAAGATAAGCTAAATCTGGTGTGTCAGTGCTGGGCAAGGGCAAAGACCTGCACACACTACTGCCCTTTACTTTATTTTGTATGTGCACTAAAAGGACAATGTACTGGAAAAACAACAATGCACAAAGGTTTTTCTAGAAGGTTATTGATGGTCTCACTTACCTACAACCAATATATAAAACTTGATTTTTTTTTTGTCAGGCTAAGATCCGCCATGCAGATCTCCAAAAAGCCAGAGCTCTATAGTCTTAACATGAAGCGAAAGTCAAAAGGGAAATAAAAATTAACAACCGGGGCATATCCTTCCAATATAGTGTACAGTTGACCAGGGCATATCCTCCCATGAGTGACTCAGCAGTAATCCGCTTCAAAAGATAATCTCTTTATTCAAGGCTCCCAATTCACTCTCTTCCTCCACCTGCCCTCTTTGTACATAGTGCCGGATTATTATTTTAAGCCCCTTTTCTCCCCAATTTTGTGATTACGATCTTGTCTCATCGCTTGCAGCTCCTCAACGACCAAACTACAGAGGCATGCTTTTGGCGGCCCGATCGGCAGCCAGCACTAATGCTTTAGGAAGTTGGCAACTTGTCCTACAGATTCCAAATTCCTGCAGGTACGTTATTTGCTTCCTGTGTGAACTCAGCCCAAATGTTCAGGGAATGCACAAGGTGTCATCACCCATGCCCCAATAATAACTTGAAGGACAACACTGTGTTTACCTGGATGCATGCCACCCAACACCACCAGCATGGTTTAATTTATAGAACACCAAATCTAATATTTCAACCTTTGTGAATCTGTGAAACTAGATGATCCATTTTTTTGTCTGCACTTATTACACAAATGATATGAAATGTCATTGAATGTGATGAATTCTTATCATACAAAGAAAATAGATACATTTACCATTAAATGATAATGATATGACAAATTATAACAAGTGTGTAAATAAATCAGTTTCCCTCACACAGCTTGAATAACAGCACTTTCATTAATTTGCATTGCCCTTTTTTCAGGGCCAGTGGAGGCTCCTCAGAGGAGAAAGGGGAGGATCATCCTCCTCAGTGAAATTTCATAAAAATAAAAATAGCGAAACATTAAAAACTAACCTAAATATATTCATATGTCACCAAATAATTGGTTAAAATAGAACAGCAGTGTCTGGGCTAGCACCATGGTGTGGCTGTAGGACAGCTAGCTTTCCTCCTCCTCTGGCTACATTGACTTCAATACAAAACCAAGGAGGCTGGTAGGCCTCACCCCCTTCCGTAGACATGCAGTGGGAAAAACAAGTATTTGATACACTGCCGATTTTGCAGGCTTTTTAATACTTACAAAGCATGTAGAGGTCTGTAATTGTTATCATAGGTACACTTCACCTGTGAGAGACGGAATCAAAAACAAAAATCCAGAAAATCACGTTGTATGATTTTTAAGTAATAATTAGCATTTTATTGCATGACATAAGTATTTGATACATCAGATAAGCAGAACTTAATATTTGGTACAGAAACCTTTGTTTGCAATTACAGAGATCATACGTTTCCTGTAGTTCTTGAGCAGGTTTGCACACACTGCAGCAGGGATTTTGGCCCACTCCTCCATACAGACCTTCTCCAGACCCTTCAGGTTTCGGGGCTGTCGCCGGGCAATACGGACTTTCAGCTCCCTCCAAAGATTTTCTATTGGGTTCAGGTCTGGAGACTGGCTAGGCCACTCCAGGACCTTGAGATGCTTCTTACAGAGCCACTCCTTAGTTGCCCTGGCTGTGTGTTTCGGGTCGTTGTCATGCTGGAAGACCCAGCCACAACCCATCTTCAATGCTCTTACTGAGGGAAGGAGGTTGTTGGCCAAGATCCCGCGATACATGTCCCCATCCATCCTCCCCTCAATACGGTGCAGTCGTCCTGTCCCCTTTGCAGAAAAGCATCCCCAAAGAATGATGTTTCCACCTCCATGCTTCACGGTTGGGATGGTGTTCTTGGGGTTGTACTCATCCTTCTTCTTCCTCCAAACACGGTGATTGGAGTTTAGACCAAAAAGCTCTATTTTTGTCTCATCAGACCACATGACCTTCTCCCATTCCTCCTCTGGATCATCCAGATGGTCATTGGCGAACTTCAGATGGGCCTGGACATGCGCTGGCTTGAGCAGGGGGACCTTGCGTGTGCTGCAGGATTTTAATCCATGACGGTGTAGTGTGTTACTAATGGTTTTCTTTGAGACTGTGGTCCCAGCTCTCTTCAGGTCATTGACCAGGTCCTGCCGTTTAGTTCGGGGCTGATCCCTCACCTTCCTCATCATTATAAATGCCCCACGAGGTGAGATCTTGCATGGAGCCCCAGACCGAGGGTGATTGCCGTCATCTTGAACTTCTTCCATTTTCTAATAATTGTGCCAACAGTTGTTGCCTACTCACCAATCTGCTTGCCTATTGTCCTGTAGCCCATCCCAGCCTTGTGCAGGTCTACAATTTTATCCCTGATGTCCTTACACAGCTCTCTGGTCTTGGCCATTGTGGAGAGGTTGGAGTCTGTTTGATTGAGTGTGTGGACAGGTGTCATTTATACAGGTAACGAGTTCAAACAGGTGCAGTTAATACAGGTAATGAGTGGAGAACAGGAGGGCTTCTTAAAGAAAAACTAACAGGTATGTGAGAGCTGGAATTCTTACTGGTTGGTAGGTGATCAAATACTTATGTCATGCAATGAAATGTAAATTAATTACTTAAAAATCATACAATGTGATTTTCTGGATTTTTGTTTTAGATTCCATCTCTCACAGTTGAAGTGTACCCATGATACAAATTACAGACCTCTACATGCTTTGTAAGTAGGAAAACCTGCAAAGTCTGCAGTGTATCCAATACTTGTTCTCCCCACTGTACATGGTAATTATGACCACTTCCGGAGGACGTCCTCCAAACAATCAAAGCTTTTGCAGTATGTACTGACATGTTGTCCATCCAACCATAGATGTAGGATCAGAGAACGAACCTAGTGTGTTGTATTGGGATGTGCCACAGAGCATTATGGGGGTTGAGAAACTTGGTGACATTGTTGGATAGAGATTAAGAGTGATAGTTGAGCATTTTTGGGACATTATTAAATTCAAATGAGTTTTTTTCAAATGACAGGAGATGGAGGAGGTATATTATAAATTGTTTTCTTGGGATTTAACTTCATTTTTGTGTCCAGATAGCAAGGCAACTTTAAATAAATTGCACTAACTTCAGTAGCTAACTAACTTCAGTAGCTAGCTAGCTACCAGCGCGAGTGTGCAGTTTTCTCCGCCAGAATGGTAGAATGGTCAACACTGTCGAAAATGTTGTGGAGTTTTTGTTGAAGAGCTCCTTTCATTCGCTGGGGTACAAGGAAAGGGTGCGAATTAAAAGCGAGGGTCAACCTCTGCCTGAGATCAGTTTCATAAAGAAGTATGAAAAGGTGAGAGCATTCAATAGCAAATGGTATCAAAAGTATAGCTGGTTCACAGGGAGCCTATCATCAAGCCACCTGTAATTGCACGTTACGATTCTTTACAAGCTGAACATCTTTTCTGGGATGTCGAAAACAATTCTGAATGATTTGATAGCTTCCATCGCATCATCCATTAAACGTTAGATTAAAGAGAGAGGTTGACGCAGCACATTTTTTCACTTGCGCTCAAGTAGGCTTTGCACTTTCCTCCTGCATCTATTTAGCAAAGGACACATAATCACTCCGGACAGACACAAGCAAAAACTCATGACATAAATGTTGCCGCAGCCTAGGCTACACCTAAACGTTAGAAATCTGACATGCTGTATGGGATGAAAACGAGACAATTTTTCCGTCTGGTCAACTGTAGGCTACTAATAAGAGCAGGTGCATACAGCCTAACGGCCCTGTCCATCTGGTCAGGGTAAACTAATTGGTAACGTTATGTATTTATAGTCCATTTGTGTGTCAGGAGAAAATGTGAATGTGATCCAATTTAGATTATATTCTAAATTGGACTGGCTAGGTTTGTTCAAAAGAAGACCTCATTGGATCTTTGTATTCCCTGACGAAGGTCATGCAGTCAAAGGGCTTTCGTTTTTAAATCTTTGTTCCATGTTAGAAGTATTAGAAAATACAAATTAGTTACAGCCTTGAGTGGGAGAAATGGTGAGAGTTGGAGAGGCACACATTATATAGCACACAAGATGGCAGCAAACATGGACCACAGTAGTCAAAACATAGCGATAGGGCAATTATGTCCACTAAATGTCATCAAAGGGACCACTAAGACTCTACAGGAATGGTGAGAAATCCATATCTTAATTTAAACCAGTGTACTTAGTGGCCTGTAGTTTGTAAACCTTTGGTTTAGCTTCAAGGCGGTCCCTTTTTATCTAACTGAGGCCGGCGCATAATCACTACCCATAGACTGTAGGAAGGCAGGGTTCAAATAAATAAGGCAGAATGCAGTCCATAGGCATGAAAAATTGTGTTACACTTAGCCAGTGATGTTTTAAAAAAGGAATTTAGAGGACTTTCTTGAGCTCATCGTAAAAAACCAGCACAAAGGCACTACCCATGCCTCGGAGAACATTGGCCCAGCCTCCCTTGAAGAAGGCCTTTCCACCCTCATCACGAGCAATCTTCATCCAGCAGTCAATGGTCCCAAGATACATGATATCAGCTTTAAAAATGTAAGACGACACAAGTTAGGATGTTATGCCAATTAAGTAGTATTTGAAATAGCATGTTCCTACTAGTCCTCCCGATTCATTTAAACGTGGTAACACTAAAGCCCTGTTTCCACTGGCACTGAAAATTAGGGCCGAATTTGAGCTGGTTCGAATGGAATACTCAAATTCGAGGGAAACCAGGACCAGTACAGCCCAGTTTCACAACTGGTGCCAGCTCGATTGGAATTCGGACTGGTGACGCTATGACTATGCAACCACCAAGCTGATCACTGCTGGATGCTGACACAACGTTAGATAACTTGCCTGGGCCTGTTGCTGTTAGCTAGCACATGGACAAGCAGTACTGCAGTACAGACATGACACAAATTACCACCATAGCTGGATCCTTCATTCATTTTTGCACTACACAAACTTTTATGAGAACAGTCGACCAACGAATGCTAGCTACCTGACATTGGCGAGCAAATCAGAGTTGAAACAAGCTAGCTAGCTATCGTGAGCTAGCAGGAATTTTAGCTGGCCAGGTCGTATAGAAAGCTTGATATGAACCTGTCATCTGGTTTGCTTGGTTAGCTAGCTAGCTAATATCCAATACGATGGCAAGCAAGGTAGGAATTAAGCTAGCTAGCCTGTTATGCTGGAGACGACGCTATGTTTAGCTTGCTAGCTAACGCCAGCAATACACGGCTCTGAGTCTTGCTGGCACTGGCAGGAGTATGGGGTAACTTTAGTTACAGTATTGCAAAGGTGAATAAAATTATTTAACATCTTTCTCGCTAGCTAGCAACATTAGCGAAGCCAGCTGCAGTCACACGTACCTAGCAACATGACATCATTTCTCATTTCTGGAGGCAGTGGAAACACAATTTGAGATAGCCCACCAAGGCCAGCCCAACCTGGGTGGACTTCAAAGTGCCAATGGAAACAATGCTTAAATGGTTTGGGTCACAGGTAAACTCACCGCTTTTATGGCCAGACTGCATCATCATACGACGACGGACGGTGTCGAAGGGGTAGGCGGTCAGGCCGGCCACAGTAGTTACAGACTGAGCGATTGCCCAGCTCACTAAGATGGAAGTGTTCTTGGGGTCTGGCAACATTCCTGCAAGCACACCAAATAGTACATATCCACACGCATATCTATAAAATGTCCAGACACCAATAACTTTCTGTGAAAATGTTTATCAGTTATATACCTTTAGCTGTGTCATACATGCCGAAGTAGGAACCTCTGTAGATGATGATGCCTTGTACAGACACTGCGAAGCCCTGGTACAGACCCCTCAGACCGTCACACCTGAACGTCTTCACCAAGCAGTCTGCTAGACCATTGTACTCCCTCATTCTGGCCTTTCCGACATCAGCTCCCAGACGGGTTCTGGTGAAATCAAGAGGGTAGACGAAGCAAAGGGAGGTGGCTCCTGCAGCGCCACCAGAGGCCAGGTTGCCAGCGAAGTACCTCCAGAACCGCTTGCGCTTGTCTACACCGTCAAGGAAGAAACTCTTGTACTTGTCTTTGAAGGCGAAGTTGAGGGCCTGGGAGGGAAAGGCTCGGATGACATTGGCCAGGTTACCTCTCCAGAAGGCAAGGAAGCCCTCTTCCTTGGGAATGCGGGTAATGCAATCGACGATACCCTTGTACTGCATTTCTTTTGTGATCCGCTTGCTGGCATGTTGGACCTGTTAAAAAATAGGAGTAAACTGTGCAATACAACCATTAACATGGCAAGACGGTAAAGCTCTGAAGCTGTAAGCGCTGTAGCTTGCTGGAAGATACTGACCCTACCGTTACAATTGTTTACACTGAGCTGCCCTCCCTTACGAAAAAAGATTGCAGTCAGAGTGCATTATAACTGCAGTACACTGCAGTATAACTACAGTTAGAGTGCAGTATGCTGCAATTACTGCATCTAAAATACCACAGTCGACAGCAGTTACTGAACTTTTACTGCAGTTTCAAAATTGCAATCTTTTTTTATGAGGGCTGGGGTCAAAACGAAATCATGGTTACATTAAGACAACGTGGAACCCGGCGTGAGATAATGGTTGGAAAACGAACCTCAATGCAGGGATGGGATATGTTACTGTACTCCAAATTAGACCTTTATCCACACTGGTCCATCGAGAACATTGAAATACTTCTAGTTTTACCGGGAAACCCAGTGTTGTAGTACTAGTCTGGTCTCGAGACCCCGTATTGAGTGTCTCTATTTTCTCTCGGTATCAGATACATTTGTACTAGGTATTGACTCTGTCTCAGACAGTGAGGACTTGTAATTTCTTCCCGAGACCAGCAGATAAAAAACCTCATTATTATCCATTTCCATTCAGTCAGGCCGAACATATACACTCCTTTCTTGAAACATTAATACGGTATCTTAACAGCCTTCATATCTATTATAGACATGTTTGCGCAGTGGCAAACCTATAGGCCTTCAGTGTGTGACAGGTTCGGGATTCTGAAAGGACAGCAACCGTAATACTAACGCACTCGCACTCGTGTAAGAGAGTGCACTTTTTGTTGTGTAGTGGAAGGTATACACAGGTATAAGCCATACGCCTCGATCACACTAACAGAGAGTTAGCATTTTGGTACACTAGAAGTACATTAATTTCCAATGGAACGGTGCGTTTGCCTTGAAGCATTGCGTATGTAACAGTATAATTTTAAACCGTCCCCTCGCCCATACCAGGGACCTTCTGCACACAACGACAACAGTCACCCACGAAGCATCGTTACCCATCGCTCCACAAAAGCCGCAGCCTTTGCAGAGCAAGGGGAACTACTACTTCAAGGTCTCAGAGCAAGTGACGTAACCGATTGAAACGCTATTTAGCGCACACCGCTAACTAAGCTAGCCGTTTCACATCCGTTACACGTTGCAGAGGCAGTTGCAGTGCGTTCCGTGTGGTGCATACGTAGACGGCTTCACAGAAATGGTAGCAGAAGATGAATGTTGAACTTTTGTTGCACACATAACCAGATGATGCCGCATACTATTTTGCACAATGAAAACATCGGTGTGATCAAGGCAGTATAACCACTTTTTTTCTGTGGGCATTGGGTATACTCACTTTTTAATCCCTACTGATGCCTATCAAAGTAGTGTAGTGGAGGTATACGATTTATCAATTATGTAGTACCATAGAGAAGTCATGCACAAAGTAGCCTACACAATCGCAAAGCACATGAGATATATTCACATGCACACCACATATAATCTGCAAGCAGCAGGTGTGCAGCTCTCAACTGATTTTGAGCAGCTCGCAAAAGAATGACATCAGTAGCTGGTAGGTTAGGAAAGACTTATCTACCACTAAATACTAACTAATGCAACAATGGCTATGTAAACCAGGTATTGAAAAACCTGTCTGAAGTGTTGGTTAGTAGGTGTAACAATATTCGAAGAATAAATACACAACACAGAGGACGAAAGGTCAAGAAGGAATTAACAATCAATGGGAATATTTTTTTTTCTGTAATAGGGAATTAATGATGAATGGAATAGTTGTTTTTAATGATTAATGGGTCAGAGACATGGGATGAATTTCAGTCCAGGACTCATAGCTACACGTGGCAAGAGCTCATTGGTCTGAAATGTCTATACATTGAGCCTGAAACAGGATACTTGTTATTGGCCATTGGCCCAGTTTTATTGCAAGGAATTCTAATTTGTCCACCACATGCTAGGGTTGGGTTACAAATTACATCCTGTCACTTTGTTTTGTGGATAATCATTGAGGACAGGGAAGAATGAACATCTACCATCTACTTCTCAGCATAACAACTATGATTTTTTCAATTTGAATAAACCTATTTTTCTCCCCAATTTGCTTTGGGGTCTGTGTTAATGAAGAATCATATTGATGTGGTTTAAGCAATGTTGTGGACTTAGACCATCACATTTTTAAAACATGTAAATATATATATACACAGTTGAAGTTTATATACACCGTAGCCAAATAAATTGAAACTCAGTTTTTCCCAATTCCTGACATTTAATCCTAGCAAAAACTCCCAGTCTTAGGTCAGTTAGTATCACCACTTTATGTTAAGAATGTGAAATGTCAGAATAATAGAGAGAGAGAATGATTTATTTCAGCTTTTATTTCTTTCATCACATTCCCAGTGGGTCAAAAGTTTACATACACTCAATTAGTATTTGGTAGCATTGCCTTTAAATTGTTTAACTTGGGTCAAACGTTTCGTGTAGCCTTCCACAAGCTTCCCACAATAAGTTGGGTGAATTCTGGCCCATTCCTCCTGACAGAGCTGGTGTAACTGAATTAGGTTTGTAGGCCTCCTTGCTCGCAGCGCTTTTTCTGTTCTGCCCACAAGTTTTCTATAGGATTGAGGTCAGGGCTTTGTGATGTGCAGTTGCAAACCGTAGTCTGGCTTTTTTATGGCGGTTTTGGAGCAGTGTATTCTTCCTTGCTGAGCGGCCTTTCAGGTTATATTGATATGTGACTCGTTTTACTGTGGATATAGATACTTTTGTATCCGTTTCCTCCAGCATCTTCACAAGGTCCTTTGCTGTTGTTCTGGGATTGATTTGCACTTTTCGCACCAAATGACATTCATCTCTAGGAGACAGATCGCGTCTCCTTCCTGAGCGGTATGATGGCTGAGTGGCTGAGTGGTCCCATGGTGTTTTTACTTGGGTACTATTGTTTGTACAGATGAACGTGGTACCTTCAGGCGTTTGGAAAATGCTCACAAGGGTGAATGAGACTTGTGGAGGTCTACAATTTGTTTTCTGAGGTCTTGGCTAATTTCTTTGGATTCTCCCATGATGTCAAGCAAAGAGGCACAGAGTTTGAAGATTTTGAAAATTGTTAAATTACGAGCCCGGTTGGTTTAGCTACAGAAAAAGAGAGCAACCTTCCCGCTAGCCATGATTGGCTGAGATAATGAGTGGGCTGGACATGCCGAGAGATGAGTTTGGATTGGTCTACCATATAGCACGCGTCTGTCTATTGGAGCTGGTCATTATGTTTAGGTAATCGTGTCGAACGCGGCTTTTAACAAAAAACATGTATCGCGTAGTAAACCTAATGTCAAGTTAAAGTGTACTGTTAGCTAGCTAACATTATGTGTATGCTCTCCACTTTCTGGAGGACCAGGTTTTGAAATCAGTGGAATTCGAGTATGATAGCTAAGGAGATGGAGAAAACACCAGTCTGGATTACATCGTCAAACTAAGGCAACCATGCATGGCATCAGACAGGAGACGAGTCCAACCATGATGTATACTGGTAAGATATTCAGATATGACATGTTTCTAATTTTGAAAATTTTATAATTATTTTTAATATAACATTTCAAATTACAATACAACCATAAGACATCACTACATGTATATATTTTTTCTGAATAAACATGAAATAACATTAAAAGTAAATAAATAAAGATAAAAGGCAGGAGTTACAGTTGTATAAACTTGATAGAGTTGTCAGAATACAGTGTTCTTTTGTTGTTATTGACTAATTCTAGAGATTTTATAGCATATTGGATTTCAAGAAAAAATATATTGCATTTAGGGACAGATCTCAAATATTTGTTTTTGTGTGGGTAAAATTGACCATGGATTGTTGACGGAGGAAACGGACCGTGGATCATCGCCGGAGGCTCTGGACTGCTGACCGCCGCTGGAGGCTCTGGACTGCAGACCATCGCTGGAGACTCTGGACTGCAGACCATCGCCGGAGACTCTGGACTGCAGACCGTCTCAGGAGGTTCTGGACTGTGGATCGTCGTTGGAGGTTCCGGACTGTGGATCGTCGGAGGTTCTGGACTGTGGACCGTCGTTGGAGGTTCCATACTGTGGACCGTCTCAGGAGGTTCCGGCCTGTGGACCATCACTGCAGGTTTCGTGCCGTGGATCATCACTGGAGGCTTCGGGCCATGGATCATCACTGGAGGCTCCGGGCCATGGATCATCACTGCAGGCTTTGGGTCATGGATCATCACTGCAGGCTTCGGGCCATGGATCATCACTGGAGGCTTCGGGCCACGGATCACCTCAGGAGGCCGGGTGCGTAGAGCTGGCACAGGGCTTACCAGGCTGGGGAGACGCACTGGAGGCCTGGTGCGTAGAGCTGGCACAGGGCTTACCGGGCTGGGGAGACGCACTGGAGGCCTGGTGCGTAGAGCTGGCACAGGGCTTACCGGGCTGGGGAGACGCACTGGAGGCCTGGTGCGTAGAGCTGGCACAGGGCTTACCGGGCTGGGGAGACGCACTGGAGGCCTGGTGCGTAGAGCTGGCACAGGGCTTACCGGGCTGGGGAGACGCACTGGAGGCCTGGTGCGTAGAGCTGGCACAGGGCTTAACGGGCTGGGGAGACGCACTGGAGGCCTGGTGCGTAGAGCTGGCACAGGGCTTAACAGGCTGGGGAGACGCACTGGAGGCCTGGTGCGTAGAGCTGGCACAGGGCTTACCAGGCTGGGGAGACGCACTGGAGGCCTGGTGCGTAGAGCTGGCACAGGGCTTACCAGGCTGGGGAGACGCACTGGAGGCCTGGTGCGTAGAGCTGGCACAGGGATTACCGGGCTGGGCAGACGCACAGGAGACCGGGTGCGTGGAGCTGGCCCAGGATATACTGGGCCGTGGAGACGCACCGGAGGTCTGGCATGCAGAGCCGGCACAACCCGTCCTGGCTGGATCCTCACCCTAGACCCGGCAAATGCGGGGCACTGGCACAGGATGTTCTGGGCTGTGAAGGCGCACCGGAGACACAGTGCCCAGAGCCGGCACAGGATATCCTGGGCCGAGGAGGCGCACTGGAGACCAGGAGCGCTGAGCCGGCACAACCCGTCCTGGCTGGATGCTCACTTTAGCACGGCAAGTGCTAGGTGCTGGCACCGAGCGCACCGGGCTGTGAATGCGCACTGGAGACACAGTGCGTATCAACGCATAACATGGTGCCTGAACGGTCACACGCTCCCTAAAGCGAGTGCGGGGAGTTGGCTCTGGTCTGAAACCTGGCTCAGCCAACCACCCAGTGTGCCCCCACACTCGCTTTAGGGAGCATTGCCGCTCGTGCTTGCGTCTTGGTTGCGTCCCCCGTAGTCGTCGTTGATCTTCCTTCGCTGCCTCCGCTTGCTTCCATGACAGGGTCTTGTCCCCTGCCATAATCTCCTCCCCGGTCCAGCTCGTCTTCCAAGTTGGCACACGCTGCTTGGTCTTTTTGTGGTGGGATCTTCTGTTACATGAGAAGGAGACCAAGGTGCAGCGTTGTAGGCGTACATTATACTTTTATTTTAAATGACACCAAAAAAACAACAAAATGCAAAACAAACGTAAAGCTATATGCAGTGCAGAAAGCAACCACACACAAACACTCACAGAAAATATATAATTACCCACCAACACAGGTGGGAAAAAGGCTGCCTAAGTATGATCCCCAATCAGAGACAATGATAGACAGCTGCATCTGATTGGGAACCATACCAGGCCAAACAACGAAATAAGAACTAGATTGCCCACCCAAATCACACTCCGACTTAACCAAATAGAGAAATAAAAAGGCTCTCTAAGGTCAGGGCGTGAAACTAGGATAGATTTTGTTCTTGGAGTGAAAAAGTTATCTTATGAATGTATTATTACATTTCTTATCTAGTTTTCTTATTCCGGTCACAACTTGCAGACTTGTTTACGTGTTGCTGTGCGTTTTGTTGCCAACCTATTTTGCTACCTGACAACTTTACGGTTTTTACTTTTTAATTACTGTTTATATTTTTCACTCCGGACGCTTTATCTGGACATGGTTCATCAGGACCTCCAACAGCCGAAGCTAAGTAGTAACATTAACATGATGCCTTCTAATTGCAGTCGCTGTACTCATAATATACAGGAGAAGGATCGCCTTACGGCGAGGATAGCTGTGCTACAAGCCCAGCTTCAGACGCAATCGTTAGGCAAGGGTAATTTCAGTGTAGGAAAGGATGAAACAGCGTCTGTGCCACCAATAAGTACAGATAGTAACGTTCGTATAAATCCCCTCGCACGGTCCCCGCAGCCGGACAACTTTCTCACGGTTTCTGGAAGGAAATGCTGTAGGAATGCTCAACTGGTGTCGCTCAATCAGCCGACAGAATCTTTCATCCGGTTTTCCCCATTAAGCAGCGAGTCGGAGTCAGAGGCCGAGCCTTCTCTTGTCTCTACTCCTCCCGTTAAGGGGTCTGAGACGCCGAAGCTTCCCACCATTAGCTCTGACAAATTGAAAACTCTAGTCATTTGCGACTCCATTACCCGCAGTATTAGACTTAAAACGAATCATCCAGCAATCATACACTGTTTACCAGGGGGCAGGGCTACCGACGTTAAGGCTAATCTGAAAATAAGGCTGGCTAAAGCTAAAACTGGCGAGTGTAGAGAGTATAGAGATATTGTTATCCACGTCGGCACCAACGATGTTAGGATGAAACAGTCAGTTGAAAACTGTTTTCTACCCCTCCCAAAAGATAGAATTTGTAAATAATTGGCCCTCTTTCTGGGACTCACCCACAAACAGGACCAAGCCTGACCTGCTGAGGAGTGACAGACTCCATCCTACCTGGAGGGGTGCTCTCATCTTATCTACCAACATAGGCAGGGCTCTAACTCCTCTAGCTCCACAATGAAATAAGGTGCAGGCCAGGCAGCAGGCTGTTAGCCAGCCTGCCAGCATAATGGAGTCTGTCACGAGCACAGTCAGTGTAGTCAGCTCAGCTATCACCATTGAGACCGTGTCTGTGCCTCGACCTAGGTTGGGCAAAACTAAACATGGCGGTGTTCGCCTTAGCAATCTCACTAGGATAAAGACCTCCTCCATTCCTGTCATTATTGAAAGAGATGATGCCTCACATCTCAAAATAGGGCTACTTAATGTTAGATCCCTTACTTCAAAGGCAATTATAACTACTAATCACTGATCATAATCTTGATGTGATTGGCCTGACTGAAACATGGCTTAAGCCTGATGAATTTACTGTGTTAAATGAGGCCTCACCTCCTGGCTACACTAGTGACCATATCCCCTGTGCATCCCGCAAAGCCAGAAGTGTTGCTAACATTTACGATAGCAAATGTCAATTTACAAAAAAAAAATGACGTTTTCGTCTTTTGAGCTTCTAGTCATGAAATCTATGCAGCCTTCTCAATCCCTTTTTATAGCTACTGTTTACAGGCCTCCTGGGCCATATACAGCGTTCCTCATTGAGTTCCCTGAATTCCTATCGGACCTTGTAGTCATAGCAGATTCTAATCTTTGGTGACTTTAATATTCACATGGAAAAGTCCACAGACCCACTCCAAAAGGCTTTCGGAGCCATCATCGACTCAATGGGTTTTGTCCAACATGTCTCTGGACCCACTCACTGTCACAGTCATACGCTGGACCTAGTTTTGTCCCATGGAATAAATGTTGTGGATCTTAATGTTTTTCCTCATAATCCTGGACTATCGGACCACCATTTTATTACGTTTGCAATTGCAACAAATAATCTGCTCAAACCCCAACCAAGGAACATCAAAAGTCGTGCTATAAATTCACAGACAACACAAAGATTCCTTGATGTCCTTCCAGATTCCCTCTGTCTACCCAAGGACGCCAGAGGACAAAAATCAGTTAACCACCTAACTGAGGAACTCAATTTAACCTTGCGCAATACCCTAGATGCAGTTGCACCCCTAAAAACTAAAAACATTTCTCATAAGAAACTAGCTCCCTGGTACACAGAAAATACCCGAGCTCTGAAGCAAGCTTCCAGAAAATTGGAACGGAAATGGCGCCACACCAAACTGGAAGTCTTCCGACTAGCTTGGAAAGACAGCTTGCTGCTGCTCGATCACCCTATTTTTCTAACTTAATTGAGGAAAATAAGAACAATCCGAAATTCATTTTTGATACTGTCGCAAAGCTAACTAAAAAGCAGCATTCCCCAAGAGAGGATGGCTTTCACTTCAGCAGTGATAAATTCATGATCTTCTTTGAGGAAAAGATCATGATTATTAGAAAGCAAATTACGGACTCCTCTTTAAATCTGCGTATTCCTTCAAAGCTCAGTTGTCCTGAGTCTGCACAACTCTGCCAGGACCTAGGATCAAGAGAGACGCTCAAGTGTTTTAGTACTATATCTCTTGACACAATGATGAAAATAATAATGGCCTCTAAACCTTCAAGCTGCATACTGGACCCTATTCCAACTAAACTACTGAAAGAGCTGCTTCCTGTGCATGGCCCTCCTATGTTGAACATAATAAACGGCTCTCTATCCACCGGATGTGTACCAAACTCACTAAAAGTGGCAGTAATAAAGCCTCTCTTGAAAAAGCCAAACCTTGACCCAGAAAATATAAAAAACTATCGGCCTATATCGAATCTTCCATTCCTCTCAAACATTTTAGAAAAGGCTGTTGCGCAGCAACTCACTGCCTTCCTGAAGACAAACAATGTATACGAAATGCTTCAGTCTGGTTTTAGACCCCATCATAGCACTGAGACTGCTCTTGTGAAGGTGGTAAAATGACCTTTTAATTGGCATCAGACCGAGGCTCTGCATCTGTCCTCGTGCTCCTAGACCTTAGTGCTGCTTTTGATACCATCGATCACCACGTTCTTTTGGAGAGATTGGAAACCCAAATTGGTCTACACGGACAGGTTCTGGCCTGGTTTCTGTCAGAAAGATATCAGTTTGTCGCTGTGAATGGTTTGTCCTCTGACAAATCAACTGTACATTTCGGTGTTCCTCAAGGTTAATATATGCCATTTAGCTGACGCTTTTATCCAAAGCGACTTACAGTCATGTGTGCATACATTCTACGTATGGGTGGTCCCGGGAATCGAACCCACTACCCTGGCGTTACAAGCGCCATGCTCTACCAACTGAGCCACAGAAGGACCACTATTGGTTCCGTTTTAGGACCACTATTGTTTTCACTATATATTTTACCTCTTGGGGATGTCATTCGAAAACATAATGTTAACTTTCACTGTGGATGTGGATGACACACAGCTGTACATTTCAATGAAACATGGTGAAGCCCCAAAATTGCCCTCGCTAGAAGCATGTGTTTCAGACATAAGGAAGTGGATGGCTGCAAACTTTCTACTTTTAAACTCGGACAAAACAGAGATGCTTGTTCTCGGTCCCAAGAAACAAAGAGATCTTCTGTTGAATCTGACAATTAATCTTAATGGTTGTACAGTCGTCTCAAATAAAACTGTGAAGGACCTCGGCGTTACTCTGCACCCTGATCTCTCTTTTGAAGAACATATCAAGACCATTTCAAGGACAGCTTTTTTCCATCTACGTAACATTGAAAAAATCAGAAACTTTCTGTCCAAAAATGATGCAGGAAAATTAATCCATGCTTTTGTCACTTCTCGGTTAGACTACTGCAATGCTCTACTTTCCGGCTACCTGGATAAAGCACTAAATAGACTTCAGTTAGTGCTAAATACGGCTGCTAGAATCCTGACTAGAACCAAAAATTTTGATCATATTACTCCAGTGCAAGCCTCCCTACACTGGCTTCCTGTCAAGGCAAGGGCTGATTTCAAGGTTTTACTGCTAACCTACAAAGCATTACATGGGCTTGCTCTTACCTATCTCTCTGATTAGGTCCTGCCGTACATACCTACATGTACGCTACGCTCTTTTTACTTAGTTTATTTATTTAACTAGGCAAGTCAGTTAAGAACACATTTTTATTTACCATGACGGCCTACTCCGTCCAAACCCGGACGATGCTGGGCCAATTGTGCGCCGCCCTATGGGACTCCAAATCACTGCCGGATGTGATACAGCCTGTAGTGACGCCTCTTGCACTGGCTCTTTGGGTCTTTGGTTGCCATGTCATTTTTTGAAATAAACAGCTAGTTTTTTAATGGTAACTGTTTTACGGGTGCAGTTTAGGGCAGGGTGAGGAGTACTGAAAAGGTGTGACTCCAGATTATAATTGGCCTTAAATATTTGCCTACCTCCTCATGCCTTTTGCACACATTGTATATAGACTGCCCATTTTTTTCTACTGTGTTATTGACTTGCTAATTGTTTACTCCATGTGTAACTCTGTGTTGTCTGTTCACACTGCTATGCTTTATCTTGGCCAGGTCGCAGTTGCAAATGAGAACTTGTTCTCAACTAGCCTACCTGGTTAAATAAAGGTGAAATAAAAATAAAAATAAAAAGTTCCTTACCTTTCCCCCCTTCCTCTTGATAAAGCTTCCAATTAATACATTTTAAAAAAATCAATTAGTATATTTGAGTTTAACCGCAATGTTTATTGTATTATTTGTTCTGTATTTTCTGGTGGATTAAACTGAAATTGCAACCAACTTTCTATGGCTTGTTTAAAAAAATAACAATATTTTGGAGAGGATTTTGTTTTCAAATAACCAAAAGTGAGCGTTTGTAATCTGAATAAAGGGAAAAAGGCCATTCTTGAACATGGGGTGAGACATTGTCAATGACAATTTGTAAATAAAGACAGTTTGTTATTTAGAATTATTTATTTATGTTTTTAGAGGGAGAGAAACCAAAAGCCCACCGTACCTATTTCTCAAAAAACGTCAGTCCACATGCCAAGTGTAATTCCCCCATATTTACCCAAGTTCTCTCTTATTTTGTTGTTGCCTGATGCAGGACTCCATTGCCAGAGAAGAGAGACTCTCAGACTGAAAACGCCTCCTTTAATTTATGAAAAGATAATCAATTTGTGCCACAGTTTAGACTACCGATAGATCAGCGTTCTAACTCCCCCTTGTGATAGTGTGGTGCAATGACAGAATGCCACCATCTACCACTAAAGGTCGCGGCATAAGCTTGTAACTTTTAAAGAAAGAACCACTGTAGCATCTAACAATTGGATTTAATTATTTCCTGCACACCGCTTGATGATGCCAACAACTCATTTATTTTCAGAACCATCCACTGACCACGGATATACCCTCCAACGTGGTAAAAGTGTAGCAAAACAGTCCCAGACACAAGTCGGTAAGTAAGTCACACGTGGGTTTTTACGAAAGATTGCCTCTCTCGAGCTGTTCTCACTCTTGGTGTGACGAATCATTCCTTTAGTAAACATTATTACTGCAGTGGGTTTGTAACATGTGCAGCCCATCTGTGGTATTCATTTATTATTGGATGACGGGACGCTGTCATACCAGTCATTTCAGTTAGAAGAGTGCTCTTACACTCTGTGTATTATATATTGTATATGCATACCGAGTATTGTAGCACGTTACTGTGCCTTTTCAGTGCATTTGGCCTGTCAAGAGAGTTAGTAATTATTAGTTGGTCAAGCCTAAGATGGCACCGGAGCACGTTACGTTGGAAATTGTATTAGGTCCCACTCTTTCCGGGGTCCTTATAGGAATTAATCATATTCCATCCATTCAATCCTTCATAATGCCCTAGGCATTAATGTGTTAATACTTCCACCTAGTGGTGCTTTAGTTTCAGCCCATTATATGTAGTAACATGGTTATAGTGATGCCTTTATAGTTTACACAACCGGTCGAAAGTTTTAGAACACCTACTCATTCAAGGGTTTTTCTTAACTTTTACTATTTTCTACATTGTAGAATAATAGTGAAGACATCAAAACTATGAAATAACACATATGGAATCATGTAGTAACCAAAAAAGTAACCTAATATTTTATATTTGACATTCTTCAAATAGCCACCCTTTGCCTTGATGACAGTTTTGCACACTATTGGCATTCTCTCCAGAGTCTGTACCAGAGTTGCAGTGATGGGACACGACTGTAACTACCAATTGGATATCACGAAATTGTGGAGAAAAAGGGGTAAAAACTACCACAAAACATTTAGAGGTGAAGAGGACGTAAGGAATCGAAGAAAGACAAATTGAGAAAGAGCTTATCCCTGAATCCCAAATCAACCCTCGCCCTTTCACCATATACACTTGTGTAGACCTGAGCAGATTTGGATAGGTGCAATATGGGGACAATTCAACTTGGCCTGGATCAATTCTAATTTTATTTGTCACGTGCCGAATACAACAGGCCTTACCATGAAATGCTTACTTCCAAGCCTTTAACCAACAATGCAGTTCAAGAAAGAGTTAAGAAAATATTTACTGAATAAACTAAAGTTAAAAAATACAAATTAACACAATAAAATAACAATAATGGGGCTATAAACAGGATGTACCGGTACCGAGCCAATGTGCGGGGTACAGATTAGTCGAGGTAATTTGTACATGTAGGTAGTGGTAATATGACAATGTATAGATAATAAACAGTGAGTAGCAGCAGTGAAAAAACTAAGTGGGGGTGTCAATGTAAAAAGTCTGGGTGGCCATTTGATTAATTGTTCAGGTGTCTTATGGCTTGGGGGTAGAAGCTGTTAAGAAGCCTTTTGGACCTAGACTTGGCCCTCCGTAACCGCTTGCCGTGCGGTAGCAGAGAGAACAGTCTATGACTTGGGTGACTGGAGTCTTTGAACATTTTTTGGGGCTTCCTCTGACACTGCCTAGTATATATAGGTCCTGGATGGCAGGAAGCTTGGCCCCAGTGATGAACTGGGCCGTATGCACTACCCTCTGTAGCGCCTTACAGTCAGATGCCGAGCAGCTGCCATACCAGGCGGTGATGCAACCGGTCAGGATGCTCTCGATGGTGAAGCTGTAGAACATTTTGAGCATCTGGGGACCCATGCCAAATCTTTGCAGTCTCCTGAGTGGGAACGGTGTTGTTGTGCCCTCTTCACAAGTTTCCTGGTGTGTTTGGACCATGATAGTTTGTTGGTTACATGAACACTAAGGAACTTGAAACTCTCGACCCGCTCCACTACAGCCACGTCAATGTTAATGGAGGCCTGTTCGGCCCTCCTTTTCCTGTAGTCAACGATAAGCTTCTTTGTCGTGCTCACATTGAGGATGAGGTCGTGGATGAACAGGGAGTACAGGAGGGGACTAAGCACGCACCCCTGATGTGCCCCAGTGTTGAGGATCAGCGTGGCAGATGTGTTGTTGCCTACCCTTACCACCTACGTTCAGCCCGTCAGGAAGTCCAGGATCCATTTGCAGAGGGAGGTGTTTAGTCCCAGTGATGAGCTTTGTGGGCACTATGGTGTTGAACGCTGAGCTGAAGTCAATGAACAGCATTCTCACATAGGTGTTCCTGTTCTCCAGACGAGCAAGGGCAGTGTGGAGTGCGATTAAGATTGCGTCATCTGTGCATCTGTTGGGGCAGTACACGAATTGGAGTGGGTCTAGGGTCTACCTGTAACCTGTGTGTTTTCTTTCTGCATCCTTCTATGCCCCTATATCTTTCCCTTTTATTCTGCTCTTGCTCTTCAGGATCTAGGGTTTCTGCCATGCTCTGAGACGTGTACCGTATCCCTTCCCCAGACCTGGAGCCACCTGATGTCCTCCATGATCAACCACCCTCCAAGATCCCACTGTTCATTACATTATCTACAGCTACTGTTAATGTCATGTGGTTTCATCTAATCTGCTAAGGACCTGGGCTTGACATATCATCCTGGGCACAGTGAGATACACAGATGGACTACACTGCAAACACTCCAAGAGCAAAGAGAACAGCTGTGCCTGGACTTTACCGTCTCCCTCTTCAAGTCCACCTTCTGAGACTGGCTGCCTGTGGAGGGAAAGTGACTGGCAGAACCACCTGTAGCATCCACCTCTTCTCTATACCAGCACTGAGAATAAAAATAAACACACAAACCCTACTTCTGACAAGACTGCCCCCCTCTCATATGTACTTTTCTTCTTCTTCTTTTTTAAATACATGATTTAACCATTATTTAACTAGGCAAGTCAGTTAAGAACAAATTCTTATTCACAATGAGGGCCTACCCAGGCCAAACCCGGACGACGCTGGGCCAATTGTGTGCAGCCCTATGGGACTCCCAATCACGGCCGGCTGTGATACAGCCTAGATTCATACTTCTGTTTCCTCAACTAAATGGAATGTCATTGTTTATGTGTTGATGTTAGCCTATACTCATGTATTTAATTCTACAACTGCCATGTGGGTATAATAATAATAATAATAATATATGCCATTTAGCTGACGCTTTTATCCAAAGCGACTTACAGTCATGTGTGCATACATTCTACGTATGGGTATATTAATTAAAGTTTAAGTAATTAAGTCCATGACACACTTGTTCCACAAAAAACAACTTTTTCATATTATAATTTGTTGTAAATCCCTTTTGGTATGTGTGAGTTCAACATTATTCACCTGTCTGTTATATTCCACCACAAGTGTACTGCTGTATTACTGAGCTATGCCTATGCCATGTGGTGGAGTAAGGAAGGTAGGGGAAAATAATTACAATAGGACTACTAGCATACTTTAGTAAGACAAGGGAAGATTAAAAAAAAGCCAGAGGGGCCAGTGTACGACTTGAACTTATTTGCACATTAATTAATGCTAATAGCTTCATGGGAGCTCACTTCGGCACGGGGGGGGGCAGCGGCCTGGTGCCCAAAGCGAGAGTCATGCGAGACTTCCTACCACTTTCCACACAGCAGGTGTATGGTGCAGTTGGGACAAAAGTTGTCATTCAGACATTTAATTGATAGTGAGGGACACATTCAACTTTACATCTGGTAAGTAGAGTTCCTAGAGATTATACGCTTTTTTTGTGATCCGGCAATATTGTGGTAGGGTTAATTTCCGTCGCCATAACGATGCACAGCTCAGGGAGTCCAACCAATGCACATACTCCCGACGTTGTGTCTCAAAGCTACTACGGAAACATAGCTACCTGAAGGAGAAGCTTGACTCTCTCGATGGGAGCAACCGCCGTTTCGGAGATGGCAGCGGAGATTCCACCAGCCAAGAAATCCTTTGCGAATGAAACTGCGGTCTCATTCATTGTGAGATGTTGGAAGATGACTTGCAGACGGAACTCCCAGATATCCCCTCTGCCCTCCAACAGCGGGTGGCAGGTACAACATACACCGACTTTCCTGGCACCACCTGTTAAAGGGGCAATCTGCAGTTGCTACATACATTTTTATGACAGCATTGAATATGCACCCACTGATGCTTGAAGAATAAGGTAGAAATGCCTCAATGAGCTGTCGTACCCCATCAGAACCCAAAATATAAGCTTGTTTTACTCCAATGTTTGTAAACAAAGTAAATGTAAACAAACACAATATAGCCTCAAAACATGGTTAGAGCTATCATGTTGATGTCATGGATGGTCAGTCCTTGCATCCATAGCTCTGTATATACATTTGAGAGTGGTTACAGTTTTCCAGCCCCATCCCTCAGTTTATTAAAAAAAAACGTTTTTAATCCGAAATAGGGGTGAGGTGAGGCATGGTTATTGTATGAATAGCTGATTGCCGCTTTAAGCGAAACACTACAATCTGCTTGCGCATGTCCAACGAAGAAGCCCATTTGGCATGGCTGCGGTTTAAGTTACAAGGTTCGGTATGGGTTAAGGTTAGGGACTAGAGCTCTTCACGGATCCACCTGTACCCAAGACCCGAGTGGGTCCAGATTCAGAATTCTAAATAATGTCACGGGTCTGGGTCAGATCTGATATGATTGTCATGGGTATGTATACTTTACAAGGACTTGACCGGAAGGGCCGGTACAGATCCTAACGCGACTGCTGCAGTAGAGAGAGAGGGAGATACATTTTATAATGTATGCTGCTGCTCTTGCTTTTCACAAGAGGTAGCTTGTTGTTGTTGGCCAATCATAAGTCAGCAAAAGCTTCCGTGTGTGGCAAAAGTTAGGAAGTATCTAATGGAAGATCGAATTAAAATGACAGAATTAAAATTTCAAGGAGAAAAATAGGCTACAACGACCAAGAGCTAACAGGTAGACTGCTACTTAACATTTCAATGGAGGTGTTCTTTGTAACTGTAGGATGAGAAAGCGCGTGCCGTGTAGCCTCAATTACCCTAGTTAGCTAATGCTTACTAATTATCCTGATTTGATGCAGCCAAGACAGGTACTATGTAATCATATTTGATGATAAATAACCCAGCTATTGCAGGCAGTCTATTATAGGGCGAGTTGACTTGGTTGTTTGCCGTCTCTCCCTCCTGCCTGCTCATCCCCTTTCCCTCTCCTCCTCCCTGCCCCCCCTGCTCCTCCCTGCCCCCTGTGTCACTCACTCACAGTACAACCCACCCCGCCTGCTAGAGCATCATATCTCTCTTCCTCCTCTCACGCGGTATCATCTCCGTTTGATAAAGTAGCTTAAACAATTAGTTTTTTTTGCTGCTTCCCTCACTCGGATCCGACCGGGTCTGCATCTGAACAGGTCTGTCGATATGGAACGGGTCAAGTTGTCCTCTGATCCGTTTGGAACGGGTCTCTAATTTAAAAAAAATGTGTTTATGCCTATTGGGTCTTGGTGGGAAAGCCCCAGCTGGGTCTGTGGAGACCTCTATAGGGATGTCAGCATTGACTGGAGGCAAAGCATCAACACAGTCAGCTTGCCTCAAAGTATCTCTTCAGGTCATCCCATACAGAACAAGTCAGTCCATAAAGTCAATATTTTTGGCGTCTTCATTTATTTTTTGGGGTGTTTGGCAGCATCTTATTTATCTTTCTCTGGCTGCTTATCCATTCTCTGGTTGCATCTTAATTCTCCACACTTATCCCAAAGTGTGCAGTAGTAAACTTTCGCCCATGGATTTAAACGTACTCTAGCCAATGTTTACACAATTTCTATACTTTTAAATCCATGTCAAATCAAATCAAATTTTATTTGTCACATACACATGGTTAGCAGATGTTAAATGCGAGTGTAGCGAAATGCTTGTGCTTCTAGTTCCGACAATGCAGTGATAACCAACAAGTAATCTAACTAACAATTCCAAAACTACTGTCTTATACACAGTGTAAGGGGATAAGGAATATGTACATAAGGATATATGAATGAGTGATGGTACAGAGCAGCATACAGTAGATGGTATCGAGTACAGTATATACATATGAGATGAGTGTGTAGACAAAGTAAACAAAGTGGCATAGTTAAAGTGGCTAGTGATACATGTGTTACATAAGGATGCAGTCGATGATGTAGAGTACAGTATATACATATGCATATGAGATTAATAATGTAGGGTAAGTAACATTATATAAGGTAGCATTGTTTAAAGTGGCTAGTGATATATTTACATAATTCCCATCAATTCCCATTATTAAAATGGCTGGAGTTGGGTCAGTGTCAATGACAGTGTGTTGGCAGCAGCCACTCACTGTTAGTGGTGGCTGTTTAACAGTCTGATGGCCTTGAGATAGAAGCTGTTTTTCAGTCTCTCGGTCCCAGCTTTGATGCACCTGTACTGACCTCGCCTTCTGGATGATAGCGGGGTGAACAGGCAGTGGTTCGGGTGGTTGATGTCCTTGATGATCTTTATGGCCTTCCTGTAACAACGGGTGGTGTAGGTGTCCTGGAGGGCAGGTAGTTTGCCCCGGTGATGCGTTGTGCAGTCCTCACTACCCTCTGGAGAGCCTTACGGTTGAGGGCGGAGCAGTTGCCGTACCAGGCGGTGATACAGCCCGCCAGGATGCTCTCGATTGTGCATCTGTAGAAGTTTGTGAGTGCTTTTGGTGACAAGCCGAATTTCTTCAGCCTCCTGAGGTTGAATAGGCGCTGCTGCGCCTTCTTCACGACGCTGTCAGTGTGAGTGGACCAATTCAGTTTGTCTGTGATGTGTATGCCGAGGAACTTAAAACTAGCTACCCTCTCCACTACTGTTCCATCGATGTGGATAGGGGGTGTTCCCTCTGCTGTTTCCTGAAGTCCACAATCATCTCCTTAGTTTTGTTGACGTTGAGTGTGAGGTTATTTTCCTGACACCACACTCCGAGGGCCCTCACCTCCTCCCTGTAGGCCGTCTCGTCGTTGTTGGTAATCAAGCCTACCACTGTTGTGTCGTCCGCAAACTTGATGATTGAGTTGGAGGCGTGCGTGGCCACGCAGTCGTGGGTGAACAGGGAGTACAGGAGAGGGCTCAGAACGCACCCTTGTGGGGCCCCGTGTTGAGGATCAGCGGGAAGGAGATGTTGTTGCCTACCCTCACCACCTGGGGGCGGCCCGTCAGGAAGTCCAGTACCCAGTTGCACAGGGCGGGGTCGAGACCCAGGGTCTCGAGCTTGATGACGAGCTTGGAGGGTACTATGGTGTTGAATGCCGAGCTGTAGTCGATGAACAGCATTCTCACATAGGTATTCCTCTTGTCCAGGTGGGTTAGGGCAGTGTGCAGTGTGGTTGAGATTGCATCGTCTGTGGACCTATTTGGGCGGTGTCAGGATGCAGTTTATGTCCGTAAGCCTGAAGTGTGCTCTTGATCACTTGTTTTAATTCATCTGAAATAAAATGACTGGTATGCACATTATGGTGGGAAATCCCCCTATCTCTTGTTTACACCAATCAAATTAAATGACAGTTGGGATGAAAGGCACAGGTATGTACAGTTGAAGTCGGAAATTTACATACACCTTAGCCAAATAATTTAAACTCAGTTTTTCACAATTCCTGACATTTAATCCTTGTAAAAAATCCCTGTCTTAGGTCAGTTAGGATCACCACTTTATTTTAAGAATGTGAAAAGTCAATAATAGTTGAGTGATTTATTTCAGCTTTATTTCTTTCATCACATTCCCAGTGGGTCAGAAGTTTACATACACTCAATTAGTATTTGGTAGCATTGCCTTTAAACTGTTTAACTTGGGTCAAATGTGTTGGGTAGCCTTCCTCCTGACAGAGCTGGTGTAACTGAGTCAGATTTGTAGGCCTTCTTGCTCGCACATTTCCCTCCTCATGATGCCATCTATTTTGTGAAGTGCACCAGTCCCTCCTGCAGCTAAGCACCCCCACAACATGACGCTGCCACCCCCTTGCTTCACGGTTGGGATGGTGTTCTTCGGCTTGCAAGCCTCCCCCTTTTCCTCCAAGCATAACGATGGTCATTATGGCCAAACAGTTCTATTTTTGTTCCATGAGACCAGAGGACATTTCTCCAAAAAGTACGATCTTTGTCCCCATGTGCAGTTGCAAACCGTAGTCTGGCTTTTTTATTGCGCTTTTGGAGCAGTGGCTTCTTCCTTGCTGAACGGCCTTTCAGGTTATGTCGATATAGGACTCGTTTTACTGTGGATATAGATACTTTTGTACCTGTTTCCTCCAGCATCGTCATAACGTCCTTTGCTGTTGTTCTGGAATTGATTTGCCCTTTTCGCACCAAAGTACGTTCATCTCTAGGGGACAGAACGCGTCTCCTTCCTGAGCAGTATGAAGGCTGTGTGGTCCCATGGTGTTTAAACTTGTGTACTATTGTTTGTAGAGATGAACATGGTACCTTCAGGCATTTGGAAATGGCTCCCAAGGATAAACCAGACTTGTGGAGGTCTACAATTTGTTTTCTGAGTTCCTGGCTGATTTCTTTTGATTTTCCTATGATGTCAAGCAAAAAGGCACTGAGTTTGAAGGTAGGCCATGAAATACATCCACGGGTACACCTCCAATTGACTCAAATGATGTCAATTAGCCTATCAGAAGCTTTTAAAGCCATGACTTCATTTTCTGGAATTTTACAAGCTGTTTAAAGGCGCAGTCAACTTAGTGTATGTAAACTTCTGACCCACTGGAATTGTGATAAGTGAAATAATCTGTCTGGAAACAATTGTCGGAAAAATTACTTGTGTCATGCACAAAGTAGATGTCCTAACCGACTTGCAAAAACTATAGTTTGTTAACAATACATTTGTGTACCTAAGTGTATGTAAACTTCTGACTTCAACTGTTTGTTGTTTATCTATCGCTATCATATATATATATATATATATATATATATATATATATATATATATACTGTATATATATATATGTATTTATTTTTTATATATATAATCCAACCCATACTTGTGTCTATGTGAAGCACAACTTCCTACCCATAACAGATTCCCTATAAGAAAACATTTGAGAGTTTAACAAATTTACCTACACTCGTCATGCATGATGATGGATAACTGTGTCCTGTGTATCAGATCATTTAAATGTAATTAATATTATAGCTGCATTTAGAATGAATCAAACTTAGTTGTCATTGTCTTGTTTTTCTTTACAGATGTCATCTTTTAGAAGAAAACAAGCTACGCTGGTTTACAGAGACCTGACCAGAGGCATGATATCATGTACACTCCTGGAAAACAGAATGGAAAATGCTGCACACTGCTGCTCATGCTCCCAGGTGATATTTATTTACAACTTTTCAACCCTTAGGTCTTCATCAGGCATCCATATCCCAGGATGGAAGGTCCTATTTATATGGGCAGTACTCAGTGACATCACTTCCTGAAACAGGAGGTAAAAAATGTATAAACTCGTTTCACAATATTAATATTCAATGTATCAAAATATATGATTGTACACAGAGAATGTGATCAATATTTATAGTAATATACATACACATACAATATTCAATTAGAATAATAAAAAAACACAATTTAGAATTATTGAAACTATAAAAACGGTTTCAAGTCAAACTCCTCGTTAAGGCCACGAGTTCAGGCTGTGGATCCAGAAAGATTCCTGTTGAAGAAGTTTCCACTCAGTGTCCCCTCCCCCGCGTGACATCTTGACCCTTTGTATTCCAATGTATCTCCGAGAACTAATAGGATGTCCAGCTTGTACAAAATGAGCAGCAACCAAATTTTTTGTTCTCACACCTGTCCGTATGTTGCTGCGGTACTCACTGATCTGTGTCTTTAGGCTTCTACTGGGTTTCCCTATGTAAGACAACACCCAAAGTCGCCGGAGCAAGACATGGTAATAAACCTGTCCAACAGGTCTATATCTGATACATGTTCATCTGCCCTAGGTAAGGCACGATCATTTGTCCCAACATCACAGGCCAATGACTTTGATACAGTTACAGACTTTCAAACATTTTTTTGCGTAGTTTGAGATTAACTACATTTTTTTGGTAATGGGGTTGCTCCCTATGTACCTGCCAATATTCATCTATTGAACGATATTAGCAACCAGACAGGAAACTGAAACAAGTGCTAATGTTTTTCCAATTGATAACCTCAAATGACAATGAACTTGACTCTCGCCCCGAGGACATGACGAGGGAAAATACATATTTCAAGAGGAAAAGCACATTTTTTGACCACCCAAAATAAATCCCTCTATTGAAACATATTGCCGCCTAGTTGAGAAAGATGTACATAATCTCCTGGCTAAGAAAAAAATAATACAAGGTATTCCACAATATGTCCAAAGCAGAGAAATAATCTCTTATGTGACTGAAAAATGACTCCAGTATCATTATAAAACCTGCCGACAAAGAAGGTGCAATAGTGATCCTAAATGCAGCAGACTATGCAAAGGACATTCTGAGACAAATTCTGAGACAACTTAGTGATGCTGACTCCCAAAGTACCCTACTAATCAATTAAAGTCTCTGATCCATGATATATTGTCAACCTTTTTGAATGAAGGGGAAATTACAAAGACAGAATATGACTAGATTGAAGTTGACTGTCCAACCGCACCTGTCATAGACGCTCTACCCAAAATTCACAAGATCATGACGCCACCTATACCAGGCAGGCCCATTGTGAGCAGTAATGGATCTCTGACAGAGAATATCTCTACCTTTTGTAGACCATTTTGTGAAACCCTGGGCGATCTCCCTCCCGACGTATACTAGAGACTCTATTGATTTTATACATTTTTTTTTAAATCTGTGGACTATATACCTGAAAATTATATTTTGTGTATTTTTGATGTTACCAGTCTATATACACCCCCATCAGGGCGGCCTAGAGGCCCTCATGTTCTACCTCAATGAAAGTCCCCCTAATGCTCTACCCAGCACCAATTGTATTGTGGACATGGCTGAACTGGTACTAACCTCCAACTATTTTCTCTTCAGAGGAGACTTCTTCTTCCAGACCAAAAGGACAGCGATGGGGAGCACTATGGCTCCTAATTATACTAACCTATATCTATGAATGTTTGAAAAACAGGTGGTGCTGAATCTAGACCTTAACCCTTTTCTCTCCAATATTCTCCAAATTCTGAGAAATTTGAATGACATTTTCGTGATCTATACTGGGACCCAGGAAGAACATTTGGAATTCCATGCTTAGCTAAACTCTATGAATGAACACCTTCTCTTCAGCATTAACTATGACCATTCACAAATCAATTTTCTTCATGTGATGGTTAATTAAGGACAAAACACCCCTCTCTACAGTTCTCTATGGGAAACCTACGGACAAGAATACCCTCCTTAGAGGTGTCAGCTTTCATCCACATCAACATAAAGAAATGTAGCCTAATTATTAATTCATATATTTAGTTAACATTAGACAGTTAATCCAGAGATTCTTACCTACGCATCGATTCGGCAGTCTCGCACCAGATCATCATGGCATTTGTAGTTCTTTATGATAGCCACATTAGCAGCTAATTAGCATTTCATTTTTGGGGGGTAAATACATGCGAATATATTGATAAAAGTCAGCTTGTCCTAGAGAGATTTACACAGTTATCAAAATGTCACGTTAGGGTAACCCTACATGAAACACAGCCCTTATTTTAAGTGTTTCTAAAATCTATGGGAAAAATTAATGGTGGAAAAACTATTATTGGAACCATTTCCCTGTTTGACCTCTTGAGTTTTATGGGTATTATGACTCACACTGTGGTACTCTATAGTCCACTTAGTAACAGTAAAAGGGCTCTCCAAACCTTTCCTGGAGAGATACCCTTCTGTAGGTCTTCGCTACAACCCCAGTTGTAACTAAGCCGATTCAGCTTATCAACCAGCTAATTATTAGAATCACGTGTACTAGATTAGGGTGGCTGCAGTTCTGCAGCTGTGAGCTGGAACCTGGGGCTGACTATATTCAACCTGTTTGAAAATGATCAGGACACCGCAAGTGCCCGTGAGAGCCAACAACCTCAAATCGGTATGTGATTACACTTTACGAGCTGCGGCGTTACATTTTACTCAGGGTTTGCTCCGATTTCCTCCGACTTGGAAAAATACGCCAAGAGCGGATCGGGAGCCATAGATCAGAAGTGCCGGGAAGTCGGGAATGAACGAGTTCAGACTGGGAAAATACGTTTTGAAAGGTCATCGAACTCGTAATTCTAAATCTTTCTCTTTGATGACAACATTTATCCACGAAGAATTGCTGCGCCACCCTGTTCAAGTGAGCACATCACAACAAGGTGAGTCCAAAAAGGTCTTATATGCTGCTGCATAAATTATGTAATATGCCAGGGAGATATGTATACAGTAGCTAAGAAACAAATACTAAGTGTATGTTGTGTATGAAGCTGTTAGTAGCCCATGTGCCTCATCCTAATAATTTGGCCTATTTTCACCTCTTAATTTTGCTTAACGTTACTGTTTCTGACTCGGTGGTGCACATGTAGCCTATAACCTGTTTTTTGAGCAATGTCATCATCTAATATTGTAAGAGCTTTCATTGTCTGCTTATATGCCCCCTTTATGTATCCTATGATTCTGACTTGGTGTACAGGGAATGTTCTGCATTCTGTCACTGTACATTTCAAAAGTGCTGAACACATAGTTATATTGACTACGTATGTCTTAGTTCGCTCATTAATGTCTTAATCGAAATTACGGAATGCCTCTTATCCGCTCATCATTCCCTTATGCCATCTCAATTGTCAGTAGAAACCATATTTGTTTAAACAAGTCAGCCATATCAGCTACGTTTTTTAAAAAGGCAGTAAATGAGGCTAAATGAAGCCAGACAAGGCTCTGCTGATAGCCAGGTGTAGCGGTGGTAAGGATTCACTCCATTGTGCTGGAAAGAAAGCTCTGCTGTTGGGACAGCTTTATGTAGGCCCTAAGAGTTTGTGGGCACCACTTGTCACCATTATAGTGCAATTAATGTATTGTTTAGTGTTGTGTTGTGTAGTGGTCTTTGCTGCTATGCACCTAAAAAAATGTCTTTTGAGTTTACCCCACCACGATTTACATGCTAAAATCGCCACTGTGTACAGTCATTGTTTAAAGTCTCAGTAAGCTAATTTGTGATACAGTGAAGGTTAATACACATATAGGTGAATTTGTCCCAATACTTTTGGTCCCCTAAAATGGGGGGACTATGTACATAAAGTTCTGTAATTTCTAAACAGTTCACCCGATATGGATGAAAATACCCTCAAATGAAAGCTGACAGTCTGCTCTTCAATTATATCATTGCATCATTTCAAATCCAAAGTACTGGAGTACAGAGCCAAAACAACAACAAAAAGTGCCACTGTTCCAATGCTTTTGGAGCGCACTGTATGTTAGCTATAATGACACATTAGATCATGTATTGAATATTTAACCACCCTGTAGTGACATTCATGAATGGCTTGATACAGTTTTATGAATGGCTTGATTACGGATTTCTCCATACCCACTTTGAAGTAATGGTTTACACAAAAATGCATGAAATAAATCCTCTTTACTCTGAATTGTTTTGACATTTACAAAAACAGTCCCAATCTGATGGTGGACACCACATTTGCAGTGCCAGCCTTTCATGATTATGCTTACAATGGTGACTGGCAGATAATTACAACTTGGGTTTTTTTCTTGATCATTTCTTCTTGTTATACACTGCTGCTTTGTATAGTTGCAGACCGTTGCCCTGACGGTATTCATTAACAGCTAGTTGTAATCTGTCCTAGATCCTTAATTAAACATCACCCATTGTAATGCTCATTATGGTTTCTGATTGTACTTTACATTTCAGGTCACAGATGGTACCAGATATGTGACTGGTAGCAGGCTTGCTGACAGAGAACAAGTGAAGTTTGTGGTCTTACCTACAAAAGTTTGGGAAGATCACAAAAGAGATGACACCAGCTCATCGTGTTGACACCCTCATTGATTCCCTCCTCTATTACTTAGCCAGGATCAGGGCAAGGTAGGAATTTTAAAACTAGGAATCAGTTAAGTATTGAGAGGGCCCATTTTTCAAGGATTGTGTTGATATCCCATCATTTTGCACAGAGTATAAAGGCAATGTATTTTAAAGTATCTATGACGTGTAAGTCCCCCTTCCTGTTTTAGCACTGGAAACACAACTCTGGCGGCAGAACGTCCTGAAGGAGGAAACCGAGGCAAAGGAGGAGTTGATGGTGCTGCTATAGGCAGCATTCCAGGTTAGATTCCATGTGTTTTGCTCATATCTTTTGTTTATATGTAATGATCCCTTTCTCCCAATTCAATCGGTTGAATATGTCATAGGCAGCACACTGTCGGACGTAGAAAGTTTGAACCCGTCAGATAAAGGAGACCCTCACAGGCAAGAGGATGTTGTCCCTGATACGTGGAAACTCTCGCCCAGCAAGTAGTTGCTACATCGCTGACCTAAGGTTTTATCCCAATCTATAGACACCCCTTTCTGTCTGACTTAGCCCTGCCATTCATGACAGACACGTTCCTATAGCCTACTGTGCGCTGTGTCCTGGTCCCATCATCTCTTGGATCTGCATAGCTACTCCCTGTTGCTTTATACTCTGATCACCACCTCCTGCTATCACCTGCCATTTTCCACTACATATCCCAGAAACGTAAGTGCTCCCTCCCTTGCTTCGTAATTTCGTACCTGTAAACGGGTTGAAAATAGCAGATTTGGGCACTAATAAGAGCCTAAATTGTAACATAGTGGCTATACAGTAACATGCTATTGTCTGCTATATGATGTCAAAGCTCAGGCTCTGAGATTCACAGCTCTGTTTTGACTGACAGTCGTTCTGAACTTGAGCACTGCACGCGGCAAGCAGTCCCCCCCCGGTAATTAGGCAACTTTTGCACATTTCTTGTTGTCTGAGTGGGGGAAATGCTTTAAAAGAAAATGACTCGATGTATTTTGAAAGATAAGACGTGGATGATATAATAAATACCACTTCATACAAGCATGCCAAACACCCGTGAGTCCAAAATTGCACTTCACATTTCCAAATCTTAAAACTCATGTCATATACTGTGTCAAGATGACATGGGTGGTTCTGAACAAAATGAACCTACGTGGCACACCGTAGGCCGTGGCACACCGCAGGCCGTGGCACACCGCAGGCCGTGGCACACGCACCTGCAACTCATGACTCCTTTCGATGCGCGGAAATACAACTATGTTGTATTTTTGTGTTTGGACTGGTATGGTTCTCAATCAGAGGCAGCCGTCGATCGGTGTCTCTGATTGAGAATCATACTTAGGTAGTGTCACGTTCTGACCTTAGTTCCTTTGTTTTGTCTTTGTTTGAGTATGGTCAGGGCGTGAGTTGGGGTGGGCAGTCTATGTGTGTTCTTCTCTATGTTGGCGTTTTGAGTTCGGCCTAGTATGGTTCTCAATCAGAGGCAGCTGTCAATCGTTGTCCCTGATTGAGAATCATACTTAGGTAGCCTGGGTTTCATTTTTGGTTGGTGGGTGTTTGTTTCCGTGTGAGTGTTTGGGCCACACGGTACTATTTCGTTTTTCGTTTTGTTCACATCGTTTATTGTTTTGTATTTCAGTGTTCAGTTCGTTTTGAATAAATCATCATGAACACTTACCACTCTGTGCTTTGGTCCGACCCTTCTTCCACCCAAGACAACCGTTATAGGTAGCCTGGTTGTGGATGATTATTTTCTGTGTCAGTGTTTGCTCCATACGGGACTGTGTCGGTTTCCATTTATTCTCTTATTCCTTTGTTTTCTGTGTTCAGTTATATTTCATTAAAATTATATTATGGACACTTACCACGCTGCGTATTGGTCCGATCCTTCCTACTCTTCCTCAGAAGAGGACGAAAACCGTTACACTGTTTGAAATGGTATCGTTTGAATTAGATATTATTCCTGTTTTCCCAAGTTATTTTTATGGAAAATGGTATTGTTTGAGTTAGATTATATTATTATATTGTATTCCAGTTATGAACTATACTGAACTAAAATATAAACGCAACATGTAAAGTGTTGGTCCCATGTTTCATGAGCTGAAATAAAATATTTCCCATGTCCACAAAAAAGCTTATTTCTTTGCACAACTGAAGAATTTCTGCACAAACTGTCAGAAACTGTCTCAGGGAAGCTCATCTGCGTGCTTGTCGTCCTCACCGGGAGGGACTGCAGTTTGGTGTCAGAAAAATAAGTGTTCAGTAAAAAATAGATATGTAAAAAATAAAAGTAACATAATTAAAGAGCAGTAGCGAGGCTATAAAGAGTAACAACAGTGAGGCTATAAACAGGGGATACCGGTACAGAGTCAATGTGCAGGGGCATTGGTTAGTTGACGTAATATGTACATGTAGGTAGAGTTAAAGTGACTATGCATAGATAATAAACAGAGAGTAGTAGCAGCGGTCTTATGTCTTGGGGATAGAAACTGTTAAGAAGTCTTTTGGACCTAGACTTGGCGCTCCGGTACTGCTTGCCGTGCTGGTAGCAGAGAGAACAGTCTACAATTTTTAGGCACCGCCTGGTATAGAGGTCCTGGATGGCAGAAAGCTTGGCCCCAGTGATGTACTGGGCTGTATGTGTAGCAGTGTGATGTTGTTCCCCTAGATTATGCACCAAGTTGCACACAAGGACCAATTCAAATAGGTCAGGTCAAGAGGGGATGGTAATAATTTGATAATAATAATTCAGTGTATTTTTTTATTTTTTTATTACAGCTGCATAGCTAATGTTTTTCTTTGGCGTACAAACACTTTTTCATATTAATATTGTACATACATTTTGAGTTTTGTATATTTTGGTTTGGACCATCGCGGGTTATCTGTATTTCCGTACCCCCTTGGTGTTCTCTTTTGCCTGACCTTCGGCTAGCAAGGTATGTTGTCCTTGGCTCCCAAATTGTTTAATATAAAACTGTCATAATGTTACACAATGTACTGTTATGCTACCATAAGTTTGTTACAATGTGGATAATATAAAGATTTATGTTAACAAGTTTCACAAAGCTCGCTAACTAGGGTATCTATTGTAACTTGTGAGTACTTGGGATAGTGTTTGAGTGAGTGTCCATGTGCTTGCGCAGGTGCCTGAGAGCTAGGACTGCGCCAAGGGTTAACATAATGTGTGTTGTCTCTTCGTGTGCAGGGTAAATAAAAAGAATTCAACTAGCAGACCTTCAGTTGTGGCATCGTCCTAATTACAAGTACACAACCCAGAATGAACTACGCTACATACGCACTACCTTCTGTAATGCGTTGCGGATGGAGGCCGAGCAGTTGCCATAACAGGCAGTGATGCCCTCGATGGTGCAGCTGTATAACTTTTTAGGATCTGAGGACCCATGCCAAATCTTTTCAGTCTCCTGAGGAGGAATAGGCTTTGTTGTTCCCTCTTCACGACTGTCTTGGTGTGTTTGGACCATGATGGTTTGTTGGTCATATGGACACCAAGAAACTTGAAGCTCTCAACCTGCTCCACTACAGCCCCCGTCGATGAGAATGGGGGCGTGCTCGGTCCTCCTTTTCCCGTAGTCCACAATCATCTCCTTTGTCTTGAGCATGTTGAGGGAGAGGTGGTTGTCCTGGCTCCATACGACCAGGTCTTTGACCTCCCTAGGACAGCCATTGAAGAGGAGTGGAACAACATCCACAGATCAACTCTATGCTAAGGAGATGTCTAGCTGCATGAGGCAAATGGTTGTCACACCAGATACTGACTGGTTTTCTGATCCACGCCCCTACCTTTTTTAAAGGTATCTGTGACCCACAGATGCATAACTTTATTCCCAGTCATGTGAAATCCATTGATTAGGGCCTCATGTATTTATTTAAATTGACTGGTTTCCTTATATGAACTGTAACTCAGTAAAATCTTTGAAATTGTTGCATGTTGCATTTATATTTTTGTTCAGTGTAATTTGCTCATCCGTTTTGACATAGATGTTATTTTATGTAAATATGTTGTGCTATGGTCCATATTCTAGCATTTACTTGCTGACTGTGTTACACTACTGTTGCTAACAGTTGTTATGGAATTAGTGTATGGTTTACATTGGGAATCTAGAACTTTACCGGTAACTATTGTGTAATAAGATCCATTACAAATGTATAGTCCTTGTAATACTGGAGTCCTGATTTGTGTGGGGCTGGACAGGGTCCGAATCAGAGGTGACACACACATTCCCTGTCCACTGACTTGTCTGTCCACCGCACCATAATATGCACACTCACACGCTTACACTCACACGCTCACTTTGTTTGTACTCATGTTACAGCCAACTCTTATATTAATTGTTTTTAATACAATATTTCTTATGTAGTTCACTGTCATTTATTCATGATCTTTAACTGGTTAAATGTTTGTAGTTTGAATGTTTCAGTGATGATTAACATGTTTAAATAGTTGTAAACATCTCCTTGATTTAGCTTTCGGTATATTTGCACTTTTTAAGACCGCAATAGTTAATCAACACACAATTATTGTAAATAAATGGACACTACCTGTTATGAAATGGAAATCGATGTCCGAAAATAAATGCTGAGAAATGATCCGTCTGGACTCCGAAGCCATTCGGCTATGGGTTTCAGAGCCCCGTGATAATTATACAATTTATATTCGCTTAAAAGGGCTTTATTTACAACTCTGGGGTATAACATGTTTGGCAAAGTGGTATAGGAGATTCTGACATGAAATATAACCCTTGAACCCTAACTTGAGTTCAGTCTAAGCCAATGAGAACCAAGAGGGGTCTAGCTTCGTGCCTGCCTCCACTGAGTGACAACGGCTGCAACCTGTCCTAGTAGCCCCCTTGCGTGGTACTAACACTATATCTTACCCCAATACAGTAGTGGTCGTCAGTGAGGTGCACAGCTGCAGGTTTCTGTCCGTCATGACTGGGAAGGGCCTAGGTTCTAGGCCGTAGAAGATCCTACAGCGATCTCGTTAGATCAGAACTGGATTGATCAACAGTGATTCGTAATACTGGTTTGCATCCTAAAAAAAAAAAGGATAGTTATGTTTTGCTGCATAACACATTCTTTTTTTCTACCCATATGATGTGGATCATTGTCAGGTTATTGGATGTGTCCGTTTGAGTAACAACAAAACACCATGGTTGTAATAACTCTTTTAACAGGTAGTTTGTAAATGTGTAGAATGTGTTTGTTTTGGGTCATCACTGGTAAATGAATTGATGTAAATTAGACAGTCAGATGATTTTCTGAGTAACTGGTCAGGGCATAGTACTTTCCATTTAGCTTCAGGCAACTTTGATGTATGGTTTGATCACACCTGTAGTGACTACTTTACCAGTCAGGCCCATTGATTGTGAACAATGGATAAGCAACAATGTAATTACACCAAACACAAATGTTGACAAAATGTTTTTTTATTCAAAAACTATTAATTGTGATATGTTTGTTTATGTATGACTGAAAAAAAAAACAAGATACACAATAATAAAGTGATAATTGTGAGGAAATACTGTATGTTCTTCATAATCAAAGACAAAATACAGGTTGACTTGTTGTCTACATTCACAGTACACTTTGATGTGTTTTGAATATGGGGTCTGCATTGAAACACCTCCAGTTCACACATTTACCCAATTTCGAATTCAGGATTTACATTGTACAACTTTCTACGCCAGCAGAAATTCTGGTTATTAACCAGGTTTCCATTCAAACTTTTTATGCAAGTAAAGTACATGCTGGATATAAAAAATGTCATGACCTGATGGAAACAACGTATTTCCAAATGTCGACAAAACAAAATACGCTAGACAATGTGAGATATTTTTGTGTCAGTAAAATACATTTTGTGAGAAATGTCAGTGGAAACACTTTTGTGCACAAATATTGATACAATAACCATCATATTGAAGTCTCCCGGTCCCTGCCGCTGGAAAACATCCCCACAGCATGATGCTGCTACTACCATGCTTCACCGTAGGGTTGGTGCCAGGTTTCCTCCAGACTTGACGCTTGGCATTCAAGGAGGTTTCATCAGACCAGAGAATCTTGTTTATCATAGTCTGAGAGTCCTTTAGATATCCTTTTGACAAACTCCAAGCAGGCTGTCATGTGCCTTTTACTAAGGAGTGGCTTCTGTCTGGCCAATCTACCATAAAGGTCTGATTGGTGGAGTGCTGCAGAGATGGTTGTCCTTCTGGAAGTTTCTCCCATCTCCACAGAGGAACTCTAGAGCACTGTCAGAGTGACCACCGGGTTCTTGGTCGCCACCCTGTCCAAGGCCCTTCTCCACCGATTGCTCAGTTTGGCCGACCGGCCAGCTCTAGGAAGAGTTTTGGTGGTACCAAATAGATGTTGACCGATTGATTAGGGCCGATTTCAAGTTTTCATAACAATCGGTAATCGGCATTTTTGGGTGCCGATTATGGCCGATTACATTGCACTCCACGAGGAGACTGTGTGGCAGGCTGACCACCTGTTATGCGAGTGCAGCAAGGAGCCAAGATAAGTAGCTAGCTAGCATTAAACTTATTTTATTAAAAACAATCTTATTATAGTCACTATGGTTGATGATGTTACTAATTTAACTAGCTTGTCCTGCATTGCATATAATCAAGGCGGTGCCTGATAATTATCATCGAATCACAGCCTACTTCGCCAAACGGGTGATGATTTAACGAAAGCACATTCGCAAAAAAAGCACAATCGTAGCACCAATGTACCTAACCATAAGCATCAATGCCTTTCTTAAAATCAATACACAAGTATATATTTTTAAACCTGCATATTTAGTTAAAAGAAATTCATGTTATAGCAGGCAATATTAACAAGGGAAATTGTGTCACTTCTCTTGTGTTCCGTGTAAGCAGAGTCGGGGTATATGCAGCAGTTTGGGCCGTCTGGCTCGTCGAGAGCTGTGTGAAGACCATATCTTCCTAACAAAGACAGTAATTAATTTGCCAGAATTTTACATAATTATGACATAACATTGAAGGTTGTGCAATGTAACAGCAATATTTAGACTTAGGGTTGCCACCCGTTACATAAAATACCGAACGGTTCCATATTTCACTGAAAGAATAAACGTTTTGTTTTCGAAATGATAGTTTCAGGATTAGACCAAATTAATGACCAAAGGCTCGTATTTACGTGTGTTTATTGTATTATAATTGAGCCAAAAATTTGATATGATAGAGCAGTCTGATGTAAGCATTAATTCAAACAGCACTTTCCTGCGTTTGCCAGCAGCTCATCGCAACGCTTGAAGTAGAACTTCCCTCGACCTCATGGCTTGACATGCACTGTCAACTGTGGGACCAGATATAGACAGGTGTGTGCCTTTCCAGATCATGTCCAATCATTTTAACGTACCACAGATGGACTCCAGTCAAGTTGTGGAAACATCTCAAGGATGATCAATGGAAACAGGATGCACCTGAGCTAAATTTCAAGTCTCATAACAAAGGGTCTGAATACTTGTGTTTTTAATTTTAAATGCATTTGCAAACATTTCTAAAAACTGTTTTCGCTTTGCCATTATGGGATAGTGTGTAGATTGTTGAGGATTTGTATTAATTTCATCAATTTTGTAATGTAACAAAATGTGGAAAAAGTCAAGGGGTCTGAATACTTTCCCGAAAGGCACTGTATATACCGTCAGAGTCATCCCCCCACCCCAGTCCCATTCTTCGTTGCATTTGTTGACCTCCAGAAGGACGTCAAAGGAGGGGGTAGGAGGAAGTTTGTTTTCCATTGACCTTCCCCAGGCTCCATTTTTAGCTCTGCTGATGCTGGCTTCGGAGGTAAATGTGCTGATGTTGGCAGTAAAGGTGCTGATTCTACATTCTTTAGCTGACCGCAACTGTAAAGTCGACGCAGGGAGTCAAGAAGCAGGTGCAGTTAATGAGTTTTAATAATAATGAACGTAGAAAGATACAAAACAAGAGAACCGTCTGACAAGGAAACATAACCAATACTACCCGAAGAGTGATGCTAGGGAGTGCTAGATAAAGGGGGAGTAGTCAGGGAAGTGATTGAGTCCAGGTGTGCCTCTTGATGGGGTGCAGGTGTGCCTCATGATGGGATGCAGGTGTGCGTAATGAGGGTTGCCAGGTGTGCATAATGATGGGTTGCCAGGACCGGTGGTTAGTAAACCTGTAACGTCGAACGCCGGATAGGGAGAGCGGGAGTAGATGTTACAGTTACGCTGCTCAGATCTCTCCTTCCTGTATTTCTATATTTTAAGTGTAGCTCAGCAGTAGTGAGCGTTATATCCATCCCCTGGGTCATTAAAATAGTCAACACAAAACTACCATCTTCCAGGGACTAGTGCTCTCGTGGACGACACCTTTTTCTAGCTAGCAGATTGTAACGGGTAAATGTGATGCTCCATTAGCCTTTACAGGTTAGCTTATACAAGACAGCACGATAGATTTTTCAACTAACCTGCCCTTGGTGATATTGTCTTTGATAAGGGATTTGTTTTCTTATTAATATCTGTGTCCAGTCATAGATGGCCACATCCTTCCCCTCTCCTCAGTGATCACTAATTTGGGTGTGAAATTCGAACCCTGCTCTCTTCTTCATATTCCACACACACTCATATTTGACTTGACCTTATGTTGACAGCACTCTACTCACAGATACCCCCTCTCCCTTTCCCTCCCATTCATCTCCCCTGTCTCCACCCTAGACGCTACGTGGTCTCCCATCTCCTACATAGTGGCACCAGCTGAAGCCTACCGCATAACCTCTTGGTTTAGCCAGGTGAATTAAGAGCTTTACCAGAGACGGAAGAAGAAGCGAGACATCCAACTCTCTCATTTTTTCTGTTTCAATTGAAGTCAATGACCTAAAACCGCGTTCACAATGGAAGTTTGAAGTTCAAATTCTATTTATTTGTATATCCAATTAGAATATGTTCTTTTCCCTGCAGTCTGAACAGCCAAAAAGCACATGGAATCGGATACTTCAAGCTATATTTCAACCCCTCCCCCCCCAACAAATAGTGTACTTTTTACTCCATATGTTTTCCCTGACACCCAAAAGTGCTCGTTACATTTTGAATGCTTAGCTGAACAGAAAATGGTCCAATTCACACACTTATCAGGAGAACATACCTATTGTCTCTGATCTGGTGGACTCATTAAACACAAATTCTTTGTTTGTAAATGATGTCTGAGTGTTGGTGTGCCCCTGGCTATGCATAAATTTAAAAAATTGTGCCACCTGGTTTGCTTAATATAAGGAATTTGAATGACTCATACTTTTACTTTTGATATTTAAGTATATTTTTGCAAATTACATTAACTTTTGATACGTGTAATTTAAAGCCAAATACTTTTAGACTTTTACTCAAGTAGTATTTTACTGGGTGACAAACTTTAACTTGAGTCCTTTTCTATTAAGGTATCTTTACTTTTACTCAAGTATGACAATTGGGTTATTTTTCCACCACTGGTAATTGTTTACAAAAGAAATGTGTGAATGTGCTAGAAAGCTAAACGGCTACCTAGCTGGCTAGTTGACTGCTGTGGCTAGCCAAAAAAGGACTTGTTTTGAAAGTTGGATCATCTTATCCTTTGAGGCTTTAAAAGTGTTCTTACCCTGTGATATTCAACATTCAAAGCAACTGGGAAACATCCATGGCATGCATTGTTGTCACCTTGTCACGTAACTTCTGAGGAAGCACAAACACCACCACCGATCAGCTTACAACACTGCACACAAACCTGTCGTTACTATGACAACTAGCGTTGCCTTGCCAGCAAATTACTGCTGTCTGAACACACACAAATACGATTTGGTCACTTGTAACTTTCTGTTTAGACTGTCAATAGTCCAAAATGGATTTGAACAACAAAACTGATTAAGGCCTGCATTGTGAACGAGGCTTAAGTAGACCCAGCTGCTATCGCATTGCATGTCTATGGGAGAGCCATAGTTGAAACAATAACAAAGCATTCTACCTGAGTCGGCCGTAACTGTTTTTTTGAGTATCCATTTCACAGCCACCAGAAAAATGGAAGTCAAATCCGGTTTAGGCCAGCTTGGATGTGTATATCTGTGGAGCATTTCAGAAGGACTCGGCTGATCCAGAGTGCTGGTTGTGTATTGGTCTTGTACTGCCATACTTTGTTTTCTTAATTGGGAGTAAAATATTGCCTTTTGTCAAGATTGAAGTGTTTCCCAACTCCAGTCCCCCCAACACACATTTTGGTTGTTACCCAAGACAAACTCAACTGATTCAACTAATTGAGGGCTTTATAATTAGTTGACAAGTTGAATCAGGTGTGCTTGTCTGTGGCTAGAACAAAAATGTTGGGGTTTCTTGAGGACTGGATTTGGAAAACACAGCCTTACACACCACACACACACACACACACACACACACACACACACACACACACACACACACACACACACTATGCAATAACAACAACTACCTCTGACTTGACTCAATGTGCCCACCGGATCTACTGTAAGCTGTATTTTTATACCGTGCATTCAGAAAGTATTCAGATCCTTTGACTTTTCCACATTTTGTTACATTACAGCCTTATTCTAAAATGAATTAAATAAATACAAATGTCCTCATCAATATACACACAATACCCCATAATGACAGAGTGAAAACGTATAAAGATGTATAAAGAATAAAAAACTGAAATACCTTATTTATGTAATTATTCAGACCCTATGAGAATCAAAATTGAGGTCAGGTGCATCCTGTTACCATTGATCCTCCTTGAGATGTTTCTACAACTTGATTGGAGTCCACCTGTGGTACATTTTATTGATTGTACATGATTTGGAAAGGCACACAACTGTCTATACAAGGTCTTACAGTTGACAGTGCATGTCAGAGATAAAACCAAGCCATGAGATCGAAGGAATTGTCCGTAGAGCTCCGAGACAGGATTGTGTCTAGATACAGATCTGGGGAAGGGTACCAAAACATTTCTGCAGCATTGAAGGTCCCCAAGAACACAGTGGCCTCCATCATTCTTACATGACATTTGGAACCACCAAGACTCGTCCTAGAGCTGGCCGCCCGGCAGAACTGAACAATCGGGGGAGAAGGGCCTTGGTCAGGGAGGTGACCAAGAACCCGATGGTCACTCTGACAGAGCTCTAGAGTTCCTCTGGGGAGATGGGAGAAACTTCCAGAAGGACAGCTATCTTTGCAGCACTCCACCAATTAGGTGTGTATAGTAGAGTGGCCAGACGGAAGCCACTCCTCAGTAAAAGGCACATGACAGCCCGTTTGGAGTTTGCCAAAAAGGCACCTAAATGACTCTCAGACCATGAGAAACAAGATTCTCTGGTCTGATGAAACCAAGATTGAACTATTTGGCCTGAATGCCAAGCGTCACGTCTGGATGAAACCTGGCACCATCCCATAGAGTGAAACATAGTGGTGGCAGCATCATGCCAGGGGGATATTTTTCAGCGACAGGGAGTCAGGATCGATGGAAAGATTAACGGAGCAAAGTACAGAGAGATCCTAGATGAAAACCTGCTCCAGAGCGCTCAGAACCTCAGACTGGGGCGAAGTATCACCATAGCAGCACCCACTCGTAGCACGCGCTCCAGCAGGTACATCTCACTGGTCACCCCCAAAGCCAGTTCTTCCTTTGGTCACCTTTACTTCCAGTTCTCTGCTGCCAATGACTTGAACAAACTGCAAAAATAACTGAAGCTGGAGACTCATATCTCCCTCACTAGCTTTAAGCACCAGCTGTCAGAGCAGCTCATAGATCACTGCACCTGTACATATCCCACCTGTAAACAGCCCATCTATCTACCTCATCCCCATACTGTATTTATTTATTTATCTTGCTCCTTTGCACCCCAGTATCTCTACTTGCACATTCATCTTCTGCACATCTACCATTCCAGTGTTTAATTGCTATATTGTAATTACTTTGCCACCATGGCCTATTTATTGCCTTAACTCCCTTATCTTACCTCATTTGCACTCACTGTATATTGACTTTTTGTTTTATTTTTTTCTACTGTATTATTGACTCTATGTCTTGTTTATTCCATGTGTAACTCTGTGTTGTTGTATGTGTCGAACTGCTTTGCTTTATCTTGGCCAGGTCGCAGTTGCAAATGAGAACTTGTTCTCAACTAGCCTACCTGGTTAAATAAAGGTGAAATAAATCAAATAAAAGGTAACTGTGGACTAATTTGTAATTTAGGGTAGGACACCTCTTAAAGCTTCTGACTGGTGTCTCTGGGAAGACTTGGCGTAGTAGCGTATCACTTTGGATGATTCCCCAATTATTTTTAATGATTATTTTAATGTTCTCTGCTTCAGTCCTGTATTTTGTAACAAAATACACTCTCTCTGATGTATCACGAGGCGCTCCCCTTCGCAATAAGTTCTCTCTGTCAAGTAAACCCAGCCTTTATACCTGCATCTTTCAGGACCTGAACGCTGTAGCCCCGATTCAAGAAGCGATTCTCCAATTCAGCAGATTTGACACTGTAGCCTGTTTCCTGATCGCAAATTCTGCGGACTCTTTGTAATTGGCCATATGGAATATTCTCTTTTAGCCTTTTGGGGTGGAAGCTGTCTGCCCTCAGGATGGTATTCCCACCTGTAGGCTTCCTAAAGATTGATGTGTGCAAATAACCTTTGTCATTTTTACTGATGTCGAGGTCCAAAAAAGGAATGTTATCCTTGCTGTACTCCACAGTTTGATGTTAGGGTTAATGTTGTTAATGTATTGGTGGAAGGAAATAAGTTCATCTTCTGAGCCGGACCAAAACAGGCAAACATCATCAATATAGTGTCCCCACCATATAATCAGGTCAAAGAAATGGTTATTAGAAGGATCCAAAATGAAGTCATTTTCCCGTTTACCCAAGTACAAACCAGCATAGGAAGGGCTGTATGTAGCAAGCTCCCATGGCACACCCTTTGACCTGTTTAGAAATACGGTCCTGAAAGACAAAGGTGTTATGATTAAGAGTCCATTCAGTCAGTGAGACAATGAATTCTGTAGGAGGCATCTCAGTTTCAGGTCGGTTACTCAAGAAATGGTGCATAGCTGCCAAACCTTGTTCATGTTCAATGGTGGTTGGTGTATAGAGACTCCACATCCATGGTGACTAAAAAGGAAGCTGTACTTATATTGTTCAATTCCTTCATTTTGTTCAACACATCTGTGGTATCTTGAAGATGGGCTGGGAGTGACGTCGGAAAAGGCTTAATAAGTAAGTAATCACTGTACTTAGAGATGGGTTCTGTCAGACTGTCATTACCACTAATGACTGGTCTGCCTGGGGGGTTCATGATTTTTGTGGACCTTTGGAAAAAGGTAAAAAGAAGCCAGACTGCCATTGAAAAGAAATTTGAACTCATTGTCTGAAATGTAGCCATTCTCCTTAGCTTCTGTGTGGATCCCTTTCAATTCAGTTTTTAGGTCCTCAGTAGGGTTGAAGGTAAGCGATTGGTAGAATTCATCATTGTCGAATTGACGGTTGGCTTCTGTCACATACTTGTCTTTACTCCACACTACTGTCGCGCCACCTTTGTCTTTACTCCACACTACTGTAGCGCCACCTTTGTCTTTACTCCACACTACTGTAGCGCCACCTTTGTCTTTACTCCACACTACTGTAGCGCCACCTTTGTCTTTACTCCACACTACTGTAGCGCCACCTTTATCTTCACTCCACACTACTGTAGCGCCACCTTTGTCTGCTTTTTGAACCACAATCTGTTCATTTTTGGACAATGATTCAACTGCATCCTTCTCTGTCTTAGAAAGATTACGTTGTGTTTGGTTGGAGTCAATTTTACCCTTAAACAGATTCTCCACATTAACATTCACCCTCTTGGCAAATGTATTTAGTGTGGCATTCTGGACGATGGGACAAAAGGTGGACTTGCGCTTTAAAGGTGTTTTTGAGGGAACAGAAACTGCCTGACCTGAGACACTGGTGTCTGTAGTTGGAGAGATGTTTTGCTTGTACCAGGCCTTCAGATGTAGATTCCTGTAGAAACTAAATATGTCAATCTTCATATTAAATTCATTAGTTGAATATGTGGGGGCAAAGGACAGTCCTTTAGACAATACCCTTACGCAATCCCTGGGGCGGCAGGGTAGCCTAGTAGTTGGAGTGTTGGACTAGTAACCGAAATGTTGCAAGTTCAAATCCCTGAGCTGACAAGGTACACATCTGTTGTTCTGCCCCTGAACAGGCAGTTAACCCACTGTTCCTAGGCCGTCATTGAAAATAAGAAATTGTTCTTAACTGATTTGCCTAGTTAAATAAAGGTTAAACATTTTTTTTTTTATCAGCAGAAAAGGGGTTCTCCAGAAATGTTGATCACAGCCCTGTTCTGGTCCTGCTCCGTGTGGTTGGATAGTCTTGATTTCTTCCTCCCCCTCCGTGTTGGCCTCTTCCGCGTCCTCTCCCTCTCTTGTTGAGGAACCTGCGTGACTCCTCTTCCTGATCTAAAAAACCTTGTAAGGAGCTGGCCTCTGAGTGTCTGGGGTGATCCTCATCGTCACTGCTTGTAAAGTTGAAAGAAACAGATCTAGGCTTCCTCCTCTGTGGATGTGATACTGAATTCTCGCGCGTTGGTTTTCTCCAGGCAAAGACCTTGCCATCTCTATAGTCTACTTCATCGCTTCTAAATTTTCTTAGCTTGCCTTGCTTCAATGTCAGAGTGAATGTGTCTACTTTCTCTTTCAAGATTTCATCACATTGTGCTTTATTTGAATTGTCACTGTGTTCTGTGAGTTTCCTTTTTACTTCTTCAATTTCTGTTTGGACTATTTGTCTGTCCTTTTTAGATTCTTCTATTCGAAGAAAAGCTGTTCAAAAGAGGACCTTGTATTATTTATTTGTACTCCCTGACGAAGGCCATGCAGCCGAAACGCGTCGTTTTTAAAAACTTTGTTTCATTTGAACATTCCATACAAATAAAGGCATTTTAATTAATTATATGAAGAGTGCCTTGGTCCTCCTTTCTTTTTGATTCTAAAAACCTGTTTTTGCTTTATCATCATCGGGTAGTCGGTGTACTGTAGATTGATGAGGAGAAAAAATAATTTAATACATTTTAAAATAAGGCTGTTTACGTAACAACATGTGGAAAAAGTCAAGGGGCCTGAATACTGTACTTTCCGAATGCACCGTATGTATAGTAAGGTTTATTTGGACTTGTACACATTGGCAGTGGAAAGGGTTCATTTAGCAGAAGTCTATAAATGACAAAAGGACATATAGAAAGGGAAGGTGAGTGGAATGGTTGATTCAAGCAGTCCTGGGGGATTTGTGCCTGCGCAGGGAGTATCAATAGTCTGCAAAGCTTTACTATAGAGTCGTGGTATAGCATCACATACAATTCAAATAATCACAAATGTCTCATCTGCCTCCTTGAATCCAATGTTGACACCGTCACCGGTAGGAGATGAGTACGTGTTGCGGATGGTATTCCCGACGCAATTGGGCAACACGGCCAAGTTGTTCTCCGATCAACCTCATTCCAAGACTACTCTTTAAGAAACCAGCCTAAATTACAGAGTTACAGAGGGAAAAATATTATACAACAGGTGAGCTTGCTATGCCAAATCAGAATAACACTAGGTAGATCTACTCTGATTAAAAATATACACTACATGGCCAAAAGACACCCCTTCAAATGAGTGGATTTGGCTATTTCAGCCACACCCGTTGTCATGTCATTGTAAAAATCGTCTGTCCTCAGTTGCAACCCTCACTACCGAGTTCCAAACTGCCTATGGAAGCAATGGCAACACAAGAACTGTTCGTCGGGAGCTTCATGATATGAGTTTCCATGGCCGGGCAGCCAAGCCAATGATCACCATGCTCAATGCCAAGCGATGTCTGGAGTGGTATAAAGCTCGCCGCTATTGGACTCTGGAGCAGTGGAAACATGTTCTCTGGAGAGATGAATCACGCTTCACTATCTGGCAGTCCAACGGAAAAATCTGATTTTGGCCGTTGCCAGGAAAAGGCATAGTGCAACGGCCAAAATCAGATTTAGTGCCAACTGTAAAGTTTGGCGGAGGACGAGTAATGGTCTGGGGCTGTTTTTCATGGTTCGGGCTAGGCCCCTTAGTTCCAGTGAAGGGAACTCTTAACGCTACAGCATACAATGACATTCTAGACGATTCTGTGAGCCAGGCCTAATCGCCTAACATCAGTGCCCGACCTCACTAATGCTCTTGTGTTTGAGTGAAAGCAAATCCCAGCAGCAATGTTCCAACATCTAGTGGAAAGCCTTCCCAGAAGAGTGGAGGATGTTATAGCAAAAAAGGGGGTGACCAACTCTATATTAACACCCATGATTTTGGAATGAAATGTTTGGCGGACAGGTGTCCACATACTATTGACAATGTTGTGTATGTGTGACAACTGGAATTTTTTTACACAAAGCATAACAGAATACTGCAACACTGGGAAAACTATTTATCAAACACACACGACATATGTTATTGACAACTGACCATTAGGTCACTCTGGCCAAGGTCTCTTCTTCCAGTTTATTTTTAGCATGCATCACTATGAGAGCTTTACCGTTTCTATAAGGACGTATTATGGTGTTTTAGGAGCCTTTGTTCATGTTTTTTTATCGGGTCCCCATACTGTTAAACAAGGATGAAGAAATGATTCACTGGTTGGGGTAAGTTTCTCAAAAACATGTGAAATCACACAAAAAAAGGTGTCTGGACCCTTCCATAAAATTTCATTTACATAAAAAAATTGCGATTTGATTGTAAAAAAAGGAAACTTCTCATTTAAATGAAGATATGGATTTCTCACCATTACTGTAGGGTCTTAGTGGTTATTTTGCTGCCATCTAGTGGACATATTGCCCTATTGCCCTCTACTATGTTTTGTGGGTAATGTTTGCTGTTATCTTGTGCAAGGTTTCCCAAACTCGGTCCTGCCCCTCCGTTTTTTTTTTGTTGCCCTATCACTACACAGCTGGTTCAAATAACAAACGTATTATCAAGCTTTGATTATTTGACTCAGCTGTGGAGTGTTAGGGCAAAAAACAAAACATGCACCCAGGAGAGGGGGGGCAATAGTGTACTATTGTAACGATCGTTGGTGGAGGAAGGTGAGGACCAAGGTGCGGCGTGGTACGTGTTCATATTGATTAAATAGTACTGAACACTAAATACAAAACAACAACGAGAACAACCGAAACAGCTCCGTCAGGTGCAAAACACACTAAACAGAAAGCAAACTACCCACACCCATAATGGGAAAACAGGCTGCCTAAGTATGGTTCTCAATCAGAGACGACGATTGCCAGCTGCCTCTGATTGGGAACCATACCAGGCCGAACACATAGAAATAGAAAACATAGAACAAAAAACATAGAATGCCCACCCCAACTTACGCCCTGACCAAACTAAAACAGAAACATAAAAAATGAACTAAGGTCAGGACGTGACAAATATAAAATGTATGTCCACTCCTATTCAAGGCTAGAACTACTTTGGGCTCTACTCAATCTGTATCGCGGCAATGTTCATCCCAAGTAAGTGGAGACGGCATTCACGGTAAACGCTGAATTTGTCTGCTCAATCAGAAATGACCTTTACGTTCATATTGCACAGTCTGTAACGCTTCAGCGATAGATTGAAGAGCCCCACGTCTTTTCTAATAGTTTTGGGTCTCTACTCAATCTGTAAAGCTGAAGCGATAGAAATGTAAAAGGTCATTTCCAATTTGTTACATGCTTCATAAACAACAGGTGTTGACTGAGAATGAAATGCCTACTTATGGGCCCTTCCCAACAATGCAGAGAAAAAAAGCGTAATAAATAATCAATAAACAGTAACAGCAGTGTATGTGATGAGTCAAAAGAGTAGGCTCAGAAAGGGTCAGTGCATATAGCTACATAGTTAACCAACCTGGACGAACTATTTAGCAGTCTTGTGGCTTGGGGGCTGTTCAGGGTCCTGTTGGTTCCAGACTTGATGCGTTGGTACCGCTTGCCGTGCGGTAGTAGAGAGAACAGTCTATGACTTCTGTGGCTTGAGTCTTTGATAAGTCTTTGATTTGGTTGAGTATTGTGATCTATTGGATGACTTCCCTGTTATCTTATTTTTGCGATTTTACAAAAGCATTTGATACTGTGAGTCACAATTTTATCTTTGATTGTCTTAAGCATTTGACATTTGGGAATTATTTTGGTGATGTTATTAGGACTCTGTGTAATGATGCCAATAACTGAACGCAGCTCACTTTCCAGCCCACTTTCCAGCTCACCCTCTCAAACACATAGATCCACTGAACCCAGCTCACTCTCCACATCCCAATCACCTGAATTCTGATCACCTGTATGTCACACACTATTTAGTTCAGTTCTCTTTGCACCCCATCATTGTGAGGTATTGTTTGTTTTTGTGACACACTTCTATTCGGAGTGCTGGTTTTCCTGTAATTTACTCTTCCTGTGTATGATAGTTTTTGCTTGCCTCACCTTTTTCCTATTCCCTGCCTGTACTTTAGTCAATCGGATTTCCTGTTATTAACCTATTGCCCGATCTCTCGGACAACATTACTAGCCTTTTCCCTGCCTGTACTGTTGCCTTTTTGGACCCCTGTGTATGACCTTCTGCCTGCACCTGGACCCAGCCACCTGCCTCCTCCTGTGGTCCTTGACAATAAACACCTGCTGCGCCCTGCTCTTGAAACCAGCTCTCTGTCTCCTATCATGTTCATTACCAGTATCTTTTAATACCTTATTACCAGTCCATTGTAACATGGCATCATGCACATGTCTGTAATGTACAGCATAAAGATGTCCTATTCTAAAGTATATCAGCAATCATTGGCATCTTGTAAAACATAACCAGGTAAGGTAATGGTCTTGTTCTGTTGATTTTTGAAGACCCTCGTAGTAATAGTAGTGAGGAGAGCACCGCCAGCACAAAATGCACATTCCAACAGCTTTGTCTGTTAGAGGCCACAAACTCGAGGATCAACAGGGCAGCAGCATTTTAACGGTCCCATTCATCTCCGTAAGGCTCCCTCATCAGAGAGAGAGGTTGCCTCACCATCTTGGTTTGAATTACAGGGCCCAGAATCAATTTAGAAGGTGGCATCGTAAATCTAACTTTCAGTTCCTTTTTCTCATCTATACAGCTCCTTATTTGAGGGCAGTTAAGTTTGACCAATGTTAACTAGAACAGATGTTTCAAGAATGGGGTGTTTTAAGTGGATACTATTATCTCTACTTACAACAAAGGGGCACCTGGAAGTAGACTAAGGTAGTTACTTCTGCCCTAAGGGTGGAGAGAGTAGTGAATGACTAGAGCTGTGATAGTGTGTATACATTTATTTGGGCAAAAGACATACGCAACCATATTTATGTACAAATATGTACAATATGTTCCCAGAGGATAGCACTTAAATGAACTACAACACTTGTTTCCAACGTTGTCCTCGATGGTAAGAACATCTAATGACGACAAGACCAAACTACAAACAAACCCATCACATTGATTCATACTGACGTCCTAAAAATGTGCACGTAATCGTTAAAAACACAAACTAATTCATTACACAATACCCTAACTGTAAAGATACTAATTCATTGCACATTATTCCTAACTGTTAAAAAACAGGTTTTTAGTTGCACATCATATCCATCGCTAACAAAATCCAACCTGACCAGTAGTAGCAGTAACAAATGGGGTACAAGGAGGCTGTGGAGGGGTTTCACTTAGTTTGACAACCTCCTCCAAATGAAAACCCGTGGCTGCTTTTTAAAGCCATTTCTATTATTTGTTTGCTTCTATAGACAAATGCCTGTATAGAATAGCGTACTCCTCATAGTACTGTTGTTCACTCTTGGGATTTTATAATACACAACATTAGCTCTGGTATTGTAACTTTGCTGGTTATAGACCATACCAATGTGTTTTTTTTTTATTTTTACCTAGGGTACAATCATTTATAATTAAGTAATAAAGCCAGAGGGGTTGTGGTATGTGACGAATATACCACAGCTAAGGGTTGTTCTTAGGCATGACACAACTTGAAGTGCCTGGATACAGCCCTGAGCCATGGTATATTGGCCATATACCACAAACCCCCGAGGTCCCTTATTGCTATTATAAACTGGTCACCAACGAAATTAGAGCAGTAAAATAAAATGTTTTGTCATACCCGTGGTATACAGCTGTCAGCCAATCAGCATTCAGGGCTCGAAACCACCCAGTTTATAATATCAAACATATGATTAGGTAATGACTCCTAACTTTTCCTGGGTTAGTAACAATTTTGGGGAGCTGGGTAATACGTCAGCAATGAGTGTCTTACACTGTCCTCATTGAACAGCACTAAATCAGCATTGTTTTATTCGCCAACTACTACCGCAATGTGTACGGAATGAGAGACTACAATAAGGGCCGTGACACAATTCCATTGGCTTTAAGTAACACATTTCTGTCTCCTGCTGTAAACATCACAATGACTGTTTTCTTTCCACCCAGCTGAGTTACTCTCTCCAGAGAATAATGTATCTATAATAACAAGGGGGACACTCCCTCAGCTGTGGTCGGTTGAATGTCTGGTCTCAAATTCAGCTGGATTGTGCCTCATGCTTTCCATGCACATGGATGACTGGACCTGGGTGGGAGTTTACTATGAAATCATTACCATGTGTGAATTTCTTTCTGTTACAAATCCCACTGTTACAAATGTGATGTAATTGTATATCATCATCAGACTACTAGATTGTCAAATACCCTCCTTCCCACCATTACCTCTCCCAGACACATCATCAAATTCACACCAATGTAATAACCCTGTAATGAGTGGTCTAATATGAATGTCTGTAACTTTGTGCCATAGACGGAATGGTTAAGTCCTCTTGAATAAGCCCCTTTCTGGTAAGCATCAGTGGGGATGTGATGTCAAAGGATTGTCAAAGCCTGCCCCCTGTCTGAGATTTAGATATAAGTTTCACCGTGGCACTAAGCATTTCAAACTCATCACTGGAGCAAGGTTCTACACATCGGACTATCATCACCACAGGTCAGCAACCAACCCCCTGGAATTAAATAATTACGGTCTCGGTTTTACGTGGTTGAGAGTCTCTGAAACATTTTGTATTCGGTTCAGCTGCGCACTCATCAACTGCCGGTAAGTGTCCCGTTTGTTTTGTGTTTAGCGGGTGCTATAAATTATCGTTAGCTAGCTAAATTGGTTTTGCAACACATATGGATACTCGACTGGATGGGGCTACATTCATGTAAAGAACGGGTCTGAATCAAGTATAGGTGGCTGGTGTACAGGCGCAAGTTAGCAAGAGGTACCGCTCGCGCTAGGTAGTTAGCTAGTAATATAACATCGAGGTAGTGGCTCCAATTGGAAACGTGTGGCAAGTTTTCTATTCAACCCTAACGTTACAGTCCAGCACCATCACAGCAGGAAGCGCTCCTCACCGGCCACAAAATGGTTTCTGATCGTGAAATGTAGTTTTATTCCCTGAATAATGTTCAATGGTTTCTTTTGGTCCTTCTGTACAGATCTCTTAGGCTCACTTAACACGGCAGCCATATGCCCTTTATCAGTAGTAAATAGTACATCACAGAAATGTATCACAGTACAGTAGCTAGCTATTCTAACCAGACCAAAGTCAAGAATCTTTACATTTAGTGGGATGATTAATATCTGCCAGGTCCTGCACGTTTTTTGTGTGTTATTTCTGGGTTAAAAGTTAGGAATAATATGGCTTTTGTATCTAGGGGCCAGTTATGTGTGTGCGTATGTGTGTGTGTGTATGTCCCAGGAGGTTCCATCTGACCACACTGCACATAGAGCCCTCTGTGATTCAGAGAGCGTGGCAGAATGGGTGGAGTTAGGGGCAAACTGGCCAAATAGAGGTGGTTTGATTTGCTCCACGGAATTTTCCTTGAACTGTACTCTATTGATACCCACTGGGGAATCCAGATGGAAATCGTGTAGCTTATTGCCATGGCATATTCAGATTTAGCATTGGAAATGTTTTTTGTTTCAACACATTTTTGTTTGTTTTGACCAATTCGATATTGAATTTCAAATAGTACAGCACATAATCCCAACGTTTTGCCCTTGAGCCTTTGTCAATGACGTGCAGGATAATTGACATTATTGGGAAAGGACAAACTCAAAGGCTTGACTGAAACCATCGGTTGATGCTTTGGTTAGATTAAAAAAAATATATATATATGTTTTATTCTTAGCCCAACTGTGTATTTGCTTAAGATCCTGTTAAATGGAAAAGTAGGAAAAATGGGTGTTAAGTGCTTGTATTTTCTTTCTTTTTGAGAGGGAGAATGGTGGAGGTGAGGAAGATCTGTTGTATTGGGGCTGGCTACGTGGGCGGTCCCACCTGCAGCGTGATCGCCCAGATGTGCCCCGAGGTGACAGTTACCGTGGTGGACGTGAACGAGGACCGCATCCGTGCCTGGAATTCTGATAGCCTTCCCATCTTTGAGGTGAGTGTGAGACGATATCAATACAAGAAACTAACATCAACTGCAGGATATGACGTAACACGATTACACATTCATGTCTAACGACATCCCTCCTTTCTTTCTAGCCTGGACTCCAGGAAGTGGTGGACTCATGCCGTGGGGTCAACCTTTTCTTCTCCACAGACATTGATGAGGCCATAAAAAATGCAGACCTCGTTTTCATATCTGTAAAAAAAAAAAAATCAACACTTTCCCTTCTTATAAATGTCAATGGCTTTCACACAATTTCCTTGAAAGTATTGTTAAGACGAATGGGACTCAGTTTGGCTATCTTTAAAGGAAAGATACAGTGATGGCGAAAGAGCCATGATTGAATCGACCTGAACCATCTCCCCCTTCCTTTGCCAGGTCAATACGCCTACCAAGACATTTGGGATTGGCAAGGGTCGAGCAGCGGACCTGAAGTACATAGAAGCATGTGCCCGGCGCATTGCCGATGTGTCCATCGGGTGTAAGATTGTTGTAGAGAAAAGCACAGTTCCTGTACGTGCTGCTGAGAGCATCCGGCGCATCTTCAACGCCAACACCAAAAGTAGCTTCAACTTTCAGGTGATTGCAGGGGACAGTGTATCAAACGTCTAAATTCATCGGTCTGCCATGTCGTCAGGTCTTATAAGCATGATCTTGTTCTCCTGCAGGTTCTCTCAAACCCAGAGTTTCTTGCTGAGGGAACAGCCATCGCTGATCTGAAGAATCCAGACAGGGTATTGATTGGAGGGGATGAGACCCCTGAGGGCCAACATGCTATTGAGGCCCTGCGGAGCATCTATGAGCACTGGGTCCCCAAAAGCAAGATTATCACCACCAACACCTGGTCCTCTGAGCTCTCCAAGCTGGTATGAATACCATTTTATATCAGTACAATCTCAGCTCAGCAGCATAACGGTCTCAGACACCTCCTCCTGTGATGTTTCCTGCCTTTATTCATTTGCTCACTTCTATCCTTGTTTTTGTTTTCTTTTCGTGTTTACAGGCAGCCAATGCCTTTCTGGCCCAACGTATCAGTAGCATCAACTCCATCAGTGCCCTGTGCGAGGTAACTGGTGCTGATGTAGAGGAGGTGGCTCATGCCATCGGGACAGACCAGAGAATAGGCAGTTGCTTCCTGAAGGCCAGCGTGGGTGAGTGAGAGGGTAGCAAAAGCTGGAGTGGTTGACTTGTGGGGCAGTATTAGTTGATGGTTGGATGAGACGATTGGATGACTGGGGGATTGGGTTTCAGTTATGAACTACTGGGAATTGAGTGGGTGAGTTCAGTCATGATTCATTCTGTGTTTTTGTTTCACAGGATTTGGTGGCAGCTGTTTCCAGAAGGATGTCCTCAATCTTGTGTACCTATGCGAGGTGCTAAACCTACCAGAGGTTGCAAGATACTGGCAACAGGTGTACTTCTTTTTTCATCAACTCAAAGTAGTGCAATACAGAACTTACTTCTCATTTGAAAATAAATTCCTGTAATTGTCTCTCGCAACACAGTTTTACAGTCAGTAAAATATCACAATGGCAAAAATGTGGAACATCTAAATGTTGTCTCTCCCAGGTTATAGAGATAAACGATTACCAGCGAAAACGATTCTCTTCGCGGATAATCAGCTGCCTCTTCAACACAGTGACGGACAAGAAGATAGCCTTGCTAGGATTCGCTTTCAAGAAAAACACAGGCGATACAAGGTTTGGAGGGGCATTTAAAACTTTTCTCTGCTTACATCCAAAGCTCTCAGAGCACATTTTTTTTCTGCTTCCCCCTCCAAGGCTATCCTTGTGTGTATTTTGTTTTCAGGGAATCTTCTAGTATCTACATAAGTCGATACCTGCTGGAGGAGGGAGCCTGTCTACACATCTATGACCCCAAGGTTAAAGCGCAGCAGATCATGCACGACCTGATTCAGCCCACACCCTCAGAAAGACATGACCCCGCCACAGGTAGCCACAGTATTCTGTGTTCTTTTTGTAAATTAATAGTATAGTAAATCAATAAGCGTATTCTAACATTAGGGTGATTTCATGACAGCATGGCCCCAAAAATATTTTTGGCACCTCAGATAGAAACTTAATTGGGAGGAAGGATGTTTGATATGCCTTTTACAAACCTAAACCATATATTTTTAAATCACGATAAAGTGGCCATTTTAGGCCCTTTTTAGGCCTACAGTGCCTTCAGAAAGTATTCATACCCCTTGGCCTTGTAACAGCGTTCTTCGTTTGTCGAAAGAGAGTCGGACCGAAATGCAGCGTGGTGGTTACTCATGTCTTTAATGAAGAAAGCGATACATGAAATAATTATTACAAAATACAAAACAACAAAACGGAACGTGAAATCTAATTACAGCCTATCTGGTGAAACTACACAGAGACAGGAACAATCACCCACGAAATACAAAGCGAAACCAGGCTACCTAAATACGGTTCCCAATCAGAGACAACGAGAATCACCTGACTCTGATTGAGAACCGCCTCAGGCAGCCAAGCCTATACAACACCCCTAATTAGCCGTGATCCCAAATACTACAAACCCCAATACGAAAATACAATAACATAAACCCATGTCACACCCTGGCCTGACCAAATATATAACGAAAACACAAAATACAATGACCAAGGCGTGACAGGCCTGCTCCCCATTTTGTTGTGTTACAGCCTGAATTCAAATTGGATTAAATATGCATTTTTTTCTCACCCATCTAAACACACTGCCCCATAATGACAATTGAAAACATGTTCTTAGACATTTTTGCAAATGTATTGAAAATGAAATAAAGAAATATCTAATTTACATAAGTCTTCACATCCCTGAGTCAATACTTTGTAGAATAATCTTTGGCAGTGTTTACAGCTGTGAGTCTTTTTGGGTAAGACTTTTTGGGTAAGACTGGATTATACAGTATTTTCCCATTATTCTTTTTAAAAAATATGCAAGTTCTGTCAATTTGATTGTTGATCATTGCTAGACAGCGATTTTCATGTCATGCCATAGATTTTCAAGCCGATTTAAGTAAAAACTGTAACTAGGCCATTTAACGTCGTCATGGTAAGCAACTCTAGTGTAGATTTGGCCTTGTGTTTTAGGTTATTGTCCTGCTTAAAGGTGAATTAGTCTCCCAGTGTTTGTTAGAAAGCAGACTGAACCAGGTTTTGCTCTTGGATTTTGCCTGTGCTTAGCTTTATTCCATTTATTTTTATCCTAAAAAACGTCCTAGTCCTTGCCGATGACAAGCATACCCATAACATGATGCAGGCTCAGCCATGCTTGAAAATATGAAGAGTGGTACTATTCAGCGATGTGTTGGATTTGCCCCAAACATAACACTTTGTACTCTTGGTGATTTGCCGAATGTGCAATCCTACATGAGTGCTGTAATTGGTTAATGACCTATAATATCAATGTATATTTATATATTTGTTATTTATTTATTTAACCTTTAATTTAACTAGGCAAGTCAGTTAAGAACAAATTCTTATTTACAATGACAGCCTACCAGGGAACAGTGGGTTAACTGCCTTGTTCAGGGGCAGAACGACAGATTTTTACCTTGTCAGCTCGGGGATTCGATCCAGCAACCTTTTGGTTACTGGCCCAATACTCTAACCAGTAGGCTACCTATAAAATGTATAATTTCTTTCAAAAGTAGCTGAGTGCCAACTCTGGAAATGTGATGTTTTGAGAGTACTTTTGAGATATTAATAATAATCTGAGACCAGCCACCCGGACAGCGGATTAAACTGAGTATTTCTGTCTGTAATGAAGCCCTTTTGTGGGGGGGAAACTCATTCTGATTGGCTGGGCTAAGTGGGTGGGGTCTATGCCCTCCCAGGCCCACCCATAGCTGCAGCCCAGCCCAGTCATGTGAAATCCATAGAATAGGGCCTAATGAATTTATTTAAATTGACTGATTTCCTTATATGAACTGTAACTCAGTAAAATCTTTGAATTTTTACATTTATATTTTTTGCTCAGTATAAGTTTATCGAATACATGTTGATATTTCAATATGGGGTGTACTGGGTGTACGGTTCTCTCTGCTTTAGGGTTTTTGTTTGCCATACATAACTGGGGACTTGTTTTGCTCATTCTAATGAGATGGGATGAATGTTTGTTGTATAACTGCTTGAAAAAAGTTGATTTATATTCACCTGCATGAAGTAAACTTGACTTATACTCTCTTGTCCTAGTTTCTCGTCTAGTCACAATCGTCACTGACCCATACAAGGCTTGTGAGAACGCCCATGCAATTGTCATCTGCACAGAGTGGGATATGTTTACGGTGTGTTTTTTTTCTTCTTCATTTTTGAAGCTACTCACTCATCAATTACTGACATCAAATGGCAAGGAGATGACTCTGACCACACAGATATTTTGGTGGCAATGATAATTACATACATAGTTGCATTGGACTGTACATGGATTTAAAGGGAGCTCTCAATGTAAACCATAGAGTGACTATTTGTGCTGCAGGAGCTGGACTATGAGAAGATCTATAAAGCCATGCTGAAACCTGCCTTCATCTTTGACGGTAGAAGGATCTTGGACAGCTTGCACGACCAACTCCAGCATATCGGCTTCCAGGCAAGTAACCACAACCACAGAAAGACACTAAACACTATCTAGGATTCTGACGAGGTAATGGCTTTAATATGAAAACACCCTAGGCACAAACAAAGGAGTTGTTTTTGCTTTTGGAAGGCTGCACTGACAAAAAGCCTAAAGATCCATTTGCAGCAGCTCCAGCTCAGTATTTGAGAAATGTCGAGTAATGGACAGTCCAGTAGTTTCCAAAGTAATTTTTTGTCTTTTTTCCAGGTGGAGACTATTGGGAAAAGAGTTAACCAGAGGATCCACTTCACTGCCATCGAGGACAAGTCAGAAATAGACCAACAGCAACCATTGAAGAAGATCAAACTATGAAGTGTGCTTATGGGACAAGAGCGACAGAGCCAGCTCAGTGCAGTAATATATTAAACCAAGTTATCATTTTTTTAATGTAATATTACATTAGTGGGATGGCTAGGCGGTATACCGTATTTTACTATATACACCCCAGTATTGATGCACGGACCGGTTTGGGGTTTTTCTTTACCTTCTAACGGTGTTTCAAAGTTTTGGTTTGTTAAATGTGGGCCATCGCTCTCCCTCTCCTCCTGCATGCCGCCAGAGAGGAAGAGGTGAAGCGAGAGGTTTTACTTGCTCATTTGCTACGTGAGGATTATTTGATTGAATAGAAGTTTCGTATTGGTTAGGTTGTTACGAATGCACTGATATAAGTGGACGCACGTTGCATTTTGGAAACGTTTTAGCATGGACATTGCCTTTGAGGGGTTCCACCATTTTAAAGTAGGCAGGGATCCCTATGAGTTGGGAGCAATCAGCCAATGAAGAAGATCATTGACTACTTTAAAATAGAGATAGCCTCAATGGCGTTACCCTCGCTGTCACAGATGCTATAATGCACAGATAAAATGATGAGTCCGATACATCTCTATGGCCTGTTGTTCACACGCATATTTGCCCTCTCGTTTGCAAGAAAGGTCCTGCCTCCTCCTGCTTGCCTTCCATCTTTGAGGACGTGTATTTCCATTGTTAGAGTGGTCACTTGACTATCTTGTCAATATAATGCCACGTTCATCCACTTATATCAGTCAATTTGTAACAACCTAAACATTACAAACTTCTATTAGATCAAATAAGCCTACCGTAATTAGACACTCATAGACTTCCATACAAAAAAGGGCTTATCTCATGTGGACTAATTTTGGGTAGAGTAAATCCTCTCGCTTCACCTCTTCCTCTCTGCTTTCACTCTGTCTGCAAGGTCAGATGCAACGAGGTGTTGGGGACAATGATGCTGATTTATTCTTTGCTTCTTAATATACATTGCATTAGGAAAGTATTTGGACCCCTTAACTTTTTCCACATTTTGTTGTTACAGCCTTATTCTAAAATTGATTAAATTGTTTTTCTTCTTCATCAATCTACACACAATACCCCATAATGACAACGCAAAACCAGGGTTTTAGAAATATCGTATTCAGACCCTTTACTCAGTACTTTGTTGAAGCACCTTTGGCAGCTATTACAGCCTCGAGTCTACTTTGGTTAGGATGCTAGAAGCTTGGCACATCTGTATTGTGGGAGTTTCTCCCTTTCCTCTCTGCAGATCCTCTCAAGTTCTGTCAGGTTGGATGGGGAGCGTTGCTGCACAACTATTTGCAGGTCTCTCCAGAGATGTTCGATCAGGTTCAAGTCTGGGATCTGGCTGGGCCACTCAAGGACATTCAGAGACTTATCCCGAAGCCACTCCTGCGTTTTCTTGGTTGTGTGCTTAGGGTCGTTGTTGGAAGGTGAACCTTTTACCCAGTCGGAGGTCCTGAGTGCTCTGGAGCAGGTTTACATCAAGGATCTCTCTGTACTTTGCTCCGTTCATCCTTGCCTCGATCCTGACTAGTCTCCTAGTCCTTGCCACTGAAAACATCCCCACAGCTTAATGTTGCTAACCCCATGCTTCACTGTAGGGATGGTGCCAGGTTTCCTCCAGATGTGACACTTGGCATTCAGGCCAAAGAGTTCAATCTTGGTTTCATCAGACCAGAGAATCTTGTTTCTCGTGGTTTGAGAGTCTTTAGGTGCCTTTTGGCAAAGTCCAAGCCGGCTGTAGAAACATTTCAGGGATGATCAATGCAAACAGGATGCACCTGAGCTCAATATCGAGTCTCATAGCAAAGGGTCTGAATACTTATGTAAATAAGGTCTCTTTTTTTTGCAAACATTTCTAAAAACCTGTTTTCGCTTTGTCATTATGGGGCATTGTGTGTAGATTGCTGAGAATTAAACACATTTAATACATTTTAGAATTAGGCTGTATATCCTTACAAAATGTGGAAAAATTCAAGGGGTCTGAATACTATACGAAGGCACTGCAAATCCACAAGTGTTATTACCCTATTAGTTTGTGTATCTTACTGTCTGTCACACTGGTATAAAGGATTTGGAGACTGGTGCAGGAATACACAATAGGGGTTTTTAGTACACCCAAAACAAACACGTATACAAAAACACTGGGCTGTACCCAAACAAAAGGGCGAGGGTAAACCTCGCTGAACGACACGGGGCGATACCCGTAATACACAATATATAAAGCATTCAGCATAACAGCTGCACCAACGTAAAGGTACCCGCACCACCACCGGACATGGGAACAATAACCGAGATACAGGGAACAGAGGGCACATATATAACATATTAATCAGGGGGAATGGGAACCAGGTGTATGTAATCAGACAAGACAGTCCGGGGTTGATGATAATGAATCCTGTTCAGTGGAGCCTAGAAAGCCGGTGACGTAGACCTCCGGAACTGGTAAACAGAATGAGCATCAGTACCGGGGGGGATCCGTGACACTGTCTGCAAAACAGCTAGTTGATCTTGCAAGTTGTTGTAAAAATAAATTGTGTTAGCTGGCTAGCTAAATGGGCAAAGAATCAGAGCAAACTTAGCTAGCTAATACAGACTGATACCAGTGCTGATGTAGGCCTAGATTAGCATGTTGTTTGTGCAACAGTATCTTCTAAAGCAGAGGGATAGGCAAAGCATGAATATTTTAGCTTGCGCTAGCTAGCTACATGGAGTAAGAGAAAACATGTCATGTAGCATCTAATTAGGGTCCCTTGGGAAACGCTCACAAAAATTCCTCCATGGCTTTTTCATTCGTTGTCATGTAAAACGACAATGTTTCAAAAATGCTGCCCAATATATTCCTAAAATATTAGAATAATTCATTTTCGATAATTCGAACAGTTCACCAGTTTATTAGGCCTAGATTTTTCCCCCCATATCATGAGGCAGGGTGGGGGGGTTGGAGAAAGCCCCAATGTCACCCTAGGGTCATAAACTACTCATAAAGCATAATTAGGAAATGTTTATATATAAAAAATAATAAATACCGTCAAATACTGTAAAAAATAAATAAATATTGTGAGATTACTTTTTGGCCATTTCGCCCAGCCCTAATTAGTCATTTCAGCACCCTCATCAACTTGATATGGTGACTTGAAACAAATAAATTATGTCAGCTACAATGAAAGAAGCCTGGGGGAATGCTTCGAAGTTAGGGTTGAGGACCTTGTTTGTCAGCAACATGTGGTAACAATACCCCTCCAACCTCATTTATTTGTTTTGTGCATGTTGGATAACTACCAGGGTTTGGATGTTTAACTTACACAAGGGGGAAAACAACTTAATTACATTTCAGATGTTTCTATATTTTCCCTTTTTTTTAAAGTATATTTGCCCCAAAATATTAATGTATGAAAGCATTTTTGGATGACTGATTCCATTGCTCTTTTTAGTTTTTATTCATTTCTAAGCAATTTTTATTAAATCAAATCAAATTGTATTGGTCACATATATTTGTTTAGCAGATGTTATTGCGGGTGTAGCGAAATGCTTGTGTTTCTAGCTCCAACAGTTCAGTAATATCTAACAATTCACAACAATACACACAAAAGTAAAAGAATGGAATTAAGGAATATATAAATATTAGGATGAGCAATGTCAGAGTGGCATAGACAAATACAGTAGAATAGAATACAGTATATACATATGAGATTAGTAAAGCAAAAATATGTAAACATTATTAAAGTGACTAGTGCTGGTTGAATGTGAACTTGAGCAGCGTTAGTGTAAACATGTAACCGATATGCAATATTATAATTATACGTTGTTGTTTTTTAATATAAGAACTCTGTAAAGTAGAACATTACATTTTTTACCTGCAAAAATAAAACCATGTTTAGTATCTGTGAATACATAGTTTTTGCATATCAATTGTACTGTACTACAATTATGTTCAAACATAAGTTGTTTTATGCTTTCTCTCAATTATTGTGTGTACTATGTAGTGATGTTGCCAGTTTACATTAGATGTTTTTATTCAACAAAATAATTCAAGGTTGCTCTGGGTCAACTCAACTCAATCCTTATTAGTTGCATGCCTCTTGTTTGGTCAGGCATTTGCTTCAGTCGTTCTGACAGTTAATTCTGGGAACGGGAAGACTTTCCTCACGGAACGGCGTACCTCTGTCGACAGTCTTGACCCACTGCTGGGTTTCCTGTGGATCAGCCATGGGTCAGTGGCTTTATGTGACACATGAACCTAATCATAAACATCCTGTTCGGCTCTGACAGATGCACTTTTGCAACAAGGCCCATGACGCACAGATGTGTTGTCCACTAGTGATAATCATACATCCACTATTTCCTTTCAATTACAGTTTAGAGCTAAACCATGGGATGATTATGCCAAAGTGGATTGATTGCATTGGTAACAGTCACCACAGCTTTCCTTATTCAGTTAAAGAGGGGAGGATTCAAACTTTTATGCAATCTCTACCACTCCACATTCAGAGACTGACAGCATTTTAATTACATGCAGGCTCATGTAATTGGTATTATAGAATACTCAAAATACATTCCTCATAGGGACTGGGGGGGAAAATAACCTGTAAAGGTTATTTATAATATGGGTTACATGGAAATAATTGGACCTCTCTGAAATGAAAATAGATAGCCCTCCCTTCAGCAAAATATATTTGAACCCTCCCTGAACACATTAAAAAAAAGTAATCCTCCCCTATACCTAAAATAATAATGAAAACAACGTGGATAGCAGAGAGCATGTCTACGGTTTACCCTCACTTCTTGGGCAGGCCAGAGCCTTAGATATGCAGTTTTAGAAACTATTCTATTGTAAGCATTATATGGCAACGTGGGAATTTTTGATAGAGCACAGGGCTGCGGGACAGGCTGCGGGTTTGTAGACCACCGTGGACAAGAGTAGGGGTGGAAAGATCTTTATAGGAATGAATCTATCATCTTATTTGCAGGTCAAGAAAAAATGCACATTTCATGCAATTATACGTACTTTTTAAAATTGTATACCCTTTTTTCAACCCAATTTTGATCTTGTCTCATTGCTGCAACTCCCCAACGGGCTCGCAAGGCGAAGGTCGAGTCATGCGCCCTCCAAAACATGACCCACAAAACCGCGGTTCTTAACACCCGCCCGCTTAACCCGGAAGCAAGCCGCACCAATGTGTGGGAGGAAACATCGTTCAACTGACGACCGAGGCCCGCCACAAGGAGTCGCTAGAGCTAATGAACAGAGATAGGCATATGTCTTCTTCTTATCATATTTCCAATGCGAAATCAATGTGTCTTGTTTGCAAACTAAACTGTCCCTGTTTGCAAATAATTAGGAATCTGAGCATGGCACTTTCAAAAGTTAGGCCTACCTTTCCACCCCAGACAGAGTAGGCTGATCAATGGAGAAACATTTCAGCTTTAACTGCTGGCTACTCTTCTTCCGTGGCTTAACCCAACGAGAGGAGGTCACAAGCGTTTCCATAAGCTTTCTGGGTTTAAATGTCTTCTATTGTACAGAAAGTGAATAGCATATTCAATTGACAGTGACAGATTACTTCCCAAGCAAAGCCAGCCTTTGAATGTCAAAGAAATGAAACAATGATATCCCCATATGCATTGGAGTCACGTCTTTGTAGCATGAAGCATTGCGGACCAAAGCTCTGTTGTAAAATCATTTTATATAATCGGATCCGTTTTATTTTCTTCAAAATCTTAAGCTAACAAGGGGTAGACCTGTGCTTTTTGCCATTTTCTTTCATTAAAGGTAGTTCTATGGCAGACCCTCTCATACCCCCTCAATTGGAGTCTTGGATTTAACTTTAACAGCCCTTAATTGACACGGAGGTAGGCTATTTAAAGAGTGCATGGTCGGTGGAGGAATTGACCGACAAATCTATGGATATAGCAGCCTATGGACTAATTTAGTCTGTCAAACAGGTAGGCCTACCTCTTATTTCTTAAATACGAAGAAATAGGCTCCAACACAAAGTAAAGTCTAATTAAAATAAAGACGTTGAAATGAATTATGCCTACTCAAATTTGCCTACTTTTCAGCACCATGTCCACTTCCGATTGATTGTGCTGTGGCTGTTTTAACATCACAATGTAAATGACTCAAATCTGGCTTATTGTAAGGTCAATAACTCTGATAAATACACTGAACAAAAATATAAATGCAACTATTTCAAAGATTTTACTGAGTCAATTTAAATAAAGTCATTAGGCCCTAATTTATGGATTTCACATGACTGGGAATACAGATATGCATCTGTTGGTCACAGATACTTTTAAAAAAAGGTAGGGGAGCGTGGATCAGAAAACCAGCGCAAAATCATGCAGCACAACACTCAATGGCTGTGCGAAGTTGTTGGATATTGGCGGGAACTGGAACACGTTGTCGTACATGTCGATCCAGAGCATCCCAAATGTGCCCAATGAGTGTCATGTCTGGTGAGTACTGTTGGATTCAGGGGGAAACTTTTAACATTGTTATACGCATAAACATAGTATATAAAGGAGTGGAAGAGACTGGTCAGAGGTTAAATGGTTCTCTGTAGAAAGACAGAGTGGCTGTGGAATGTGCTGTGTGGATGGGAGGGAGTCACGGCAGTGCGATAGGTGATATGGGTGGAGAGCTTTTGGATTAGACATCAAGGGGATTGAGGTCAGGTCAGGTCACCTTAAGGGAGACAGAACGGTTTATTACTCTGTCACTTCGTCTTCCTGTCGAACCATAAGACGTAAGGATTGGAGAGAAGGAGGAGTGCCTAAAGTGGAGTAAATATATTTGTAATGTTGGAAACATGTCTGGGTCTGAATACAGCTGTGTCGACCCTTTAGAAGAATTAAACTTGGTTAAGCTTCTCAAGTGTCCGTGAGTTATTTACTCTGAAACATTAGAACCTAACAGTATGCAGGCCATGGAAGAACTGGGACATCAGCTTCCAGGAATTGTGTACAGATCCTCGAGACATGGGGCCGTGTATTATCATCCTGAAACATGAGGTGATGGCGGCAGATGAATGGCACAGAAATGGGCCTCAGGATCTCGTCACAGTATCTCTGTGCATTCAAATGGCCATTGATAAAATGCAATTGAGTTCATTGTCCGTAGCTTATGCCTGCCCATACCATAACCACTCCGCCACCATGGGGCACTCTGTTCACGACATTGATATCAGCAAACCACTCACCCACACAACACCATACATGCTGTCTGCCATCTGCCCGGTACAGTTGAATCCGGGATTCATCCGTGAAGTTCACACTTCTCCAGTGGCCATCAAAGGTGAGCATTTGCCCACTGAAGTCGGTTACAACGCCAAACTGCAGTCAGGTCAAGACCTGGTGATAATGACCAAGCAGATGAGCTTCCCTGAGACAGTTTCTGACAGTGTGTGCAGAAATTCTTAATTTGTGAAAACCCAGTTTCATAAGTTGTCCGAATGGCTGGTCGCAGATGATTCTGCAGATGAAGAAGCCAAATCTGGAGGTCCTGGGCTGGCGTGGTTACACATGGTCTGCGGTTGTGAAGCCCGTTGGACCTACTGCCAAATTCTCTAAAACGACGTTGGAGGCAGTTTATGGTCGAGAAATTAACATTAAATTATCTGGCAAACGCACTGGTGGACATTCCTGCAGTAAGCATGCCAATTGCACGCTGCCTCAAAACTTGAGACATTTGTGGCATTGTGTTGTGTGACAAAACTGCACATTTTAGTTGCCTTTTATTGTCCCCAGCACAAAGTGCAACTATGTAATGATCATGCTGTTTAATCAGCTTCTTGATATACCACACCTGTCAGGTGGATGGATTATCTTGGCCAAGAAGAAATGCTCACTAACAGCATTTAGAAAAATAAGCTTCTTGTGCGTATAAAAATGTATGGCAACTCTCATTTCTGCTCATGAAACATGGGACCCACACTATGTTGCATTTATATATTTTGTTCAGTGTACATCATGGGCAAGAAACGTATAGTAGTAGCAAGCTATCAAAGTTAAACTCCGGTCCTCCTCCTTATCTTCGTGCTCTCCTTCTCAAACTGAACAGAACATAGGCTACAGGCTAGATGCGCTCAATATAGTGCTTTATTTGACTATGCCTTATCAACAACAACAAAAAAATCGGAAGAAAACTTGGACTCTCCTCCTGAACTGCCACTGTAGCCCTAGACAGCACAGCCATTGGTTAAGCAGCACACAAAAAAGTTTTGATCAGCAAGGGCTCATGGTTGGAATATCCATTGCAGTGCGCTGCCAAGTATTATTTACACCATCCCAGCAGCTATCTTATAAATATAACTTTGCTCTGTGCTTTTCCCAGCATGAATCGTAGCCTTTATGCTATGGATCATTTGCTTGAGACCACACTAAAGAGCCTATAGGCGCAATGATATTGCCCGCCCAGTGGAGTATCAGAGATGAGGGGCGGCATCGGGCACACATCGATATATAACCTAATAAGCAACTAATATATATTGAAATATTGAAATTTGATCCATTACCAATTACTGTCTATTCAGAAAGTATTCAGACCCACATTTTGTTACGTTACAGACTCATTTTAAAATGAATTACATTTTGAAAATCCTCAATCTGAACACAATACCCCATAACGACAAAGTGAAAACAGATTTTTTTGAAATATTTGCTAATTTATTACAAATAAAAACTGAAATATCACATTCCGAATGCATGACCCTCTCCTGGACTAGTTAAAAAAATAAAAAATACTAAACCCTCCCCTTGACTGAAATCCCAAAGGAATGACCCTCCCCCATTTTCCTCCAGGTAACCATTTTTTTACATTTAAGTCCCTAGCTAGTAAGCTAATATTCCAGAAGTTAGAGTATTTATGCTGAAGTGAATGGGAAAACAAACTTGTTTTTTATTGACATTTTTTATTAATTTTAGTAGTTGATACAATTATTATTCAGATCAGTTAATAAAAATAAAAAAGTTGAATCCTAGGGCTTTTTAATTTGGGGGCTTTTATTTTGAAGATTATAGGGCTTTTATTTTGAAGTTCTGTCTGCACAAATGAACATTTCCTTGTCCCATCGCGCTCTAGCGACTCCTGTGGCGGGCTGGGTGCCTGCACGCTGACAAGGTCGCTTGGTGTACGGTGTTTCCTCCGACACATTGGTGCGGCTGACTTCTGGGTTAAGCGGCATTCTGTCAAGAAGCTGTGCAGCTTGGCTGGGTCGTGTTTCGGAGGACGCATGGCTCTCGACCTTCACCTCTCCCGAGTCCGTACAGGAGTTGCAGCGATGGGACAAGACTAACTACCAATTGGATACCACGAAATTGGGGAGAAAAAAAGGGTAATTTAAAAAAATTAAATACATTTTTTTATGTATATCTCACGGGCCGGACTGAAGTGCCGTACTATGCCCCCCTTGGGTTGGGGTTAAGTTTAGGAGTGAGGTTAAAAGGTTCATGTTAAGGTTAGGGGAAGGGTTAGCTAACATGCTAAGTGAACTCAGAAAAAAAAGAAACCTCCCTTTTTCAGGATCCTGTCTTTCAAAGATAATTTGTAAAAATCCAAATAACTTCCCAGATCTTCATTGTTTCTCATGCTTGTTCAATGAACCATAAACAATTAATGAACATGCACCTGTGGAACGGTCGTTAAGACACTAACAGCTTACAGACGTTAGGCAATTAAGGTAACAGTTATGAAAACTTAGGACACTAAAGAGGCCTTTCTACTGACTCTGAAAAACACCAAAAGAATGATGCCCAGGGTCCCTGCTCATCTGCGTGAACATGCCTTAGGCATGCTGCAAGGAGGCATGAGGACTGCAGATGTGGCCAGGGCAATAAATTGCAATGTCCGTACTGTGAGATGCCTAAGACAGCGCTACAGGGAGACAGGACGAACAGCCGATCGTCCTCGCAGTGGCAGACCACGTGTAACAACACCTGCACAGGATCGGTACATCCTGTACCTGCGGGACAGGTACAGGATGGCATCAACAACTATCCGAGTTACACCAGGAACGCACAATCCCTCCATCAGTGCTCAGACTGTCCGCAATAGTCATAACCTCTGACTCCTCTCGCAAAATGAAACATTCGCCTCAAAACAGTTTTACCTGTGTTCAAAATCAAACACTGCTCTCAAATCATAAACAAAGTGATCAAAATTATATACACTCTCAAGCAGTCAGTAAACAATACACCGGAAAATAGAAAACACATTGTTCAAAACATACAATTCTCAGGGAGAAGTACATTTTTAATCTAAAAAAATATTCATATTTTTCTGTCATTGTCTTTTGATGAACGAAAACATGTTCTGTCATAGTAGCTCAAAATTGATCAGAAATGACTACTCTGCTTTGCTCTTTGCAATTTTGTTTTTTGTTCTTCCTCCTTCTTCTACCCCTATTTTTACAAGTACTGTACCCTGCATCTCACAAACTTGTCCTTTGTCTCTGTGATACTATAATTCTTGTTCTTTGTTGATATGAACCTGCAACCAGTCAAAATCTATTGAGCAGTCAGTACTGTTAATAAATGGAAGGCACAATGTTCAGGGCCATACAATTTGTCCATTGTACAGTATACAGCCTATAATGCACTGTACTACAGTATACAATACTAAAAGGGACAAAAATCAAAGGAGTAAACATGTGATCAATGTGCTTCTTCTTGTCTTTGGGCTGGGTCAGGCCAGAGCACTTCATCGACATCACAAGCTATATTGTCCCTCCTGAGGCAACGGGGGAAGAAGCCTCTTGTGTGCCGTATCCAGCCCTGACATGATTCCTCACCTATATCACCACAGGCTAAATCCATGGGTTGCAGCAGATTTACTCTGGTGTAGGGTTGTCTATCATACACTTTCCATCTCCAAGAGGAGAAAAACTCAATCGGATTCAGGAAAGGAGAGTATGGAGGGAGGTACAAGTTCATAAACTGCCCATTGATGTTAAACCATTTCCTTACCTGAGCAGCTCGGTGGAAACTGACATTGTCCCACACTATCACATAGGTGGGAATGGGATTCTCATTTAGCTCTTGACCCTGCTGCTCTTGAACCTGCTGCTCAAATAAAATATCTCTTAGATTGGCAATAAATCTTAGAAGATGCTGGGTGTTATATGGCCCGAGTGTAACATGGTGATGTAGAACACCATGGTTGCTGATAGCAGCACATATTGTGACATTGCCACATCGTTGACCAGGGACTTTAACAATGGCCCACTGTCCAATCATGTTTGGGCCTCTCCTTCTCCTCTTTGTTAGATTGAAGCCTGCTTCATCGACAAAGATGAACTCATGGGGTCTGTCCAAGGATTCCAAGTCAAATATTGTCCGTGTAGAAATACAATATACTGTATGTAGGATTTTGTAAGTCGTACAGAGACAGTGCTATACTGTAGAGTACAATTAGGCTTCTGATTCACATACAATGTTTGTACTGAAGAGTAATGTCATTCACATAGTATGTGTTAGTACTGTAGACAATCTGGATTACAGTAAATGTTTCTGAATGTACACTTACTTGCACATACTGAGCTCGCAGTTCTTTCACCCTTGAGTTGCGCTCAAAGGTCATCTGTATACTTGTTTCATCCGCATCCTGTTACGATGGAAAACACAGTCAATTGTGGAAATGCTGTCGATTCCCTGGAAGTGTGTGTTGTCTTGTATCACTCGTTCCTGGATTTCTCTGAGTTGTATTGCATTATCCTGAAGGACCATTCCAACTATAATGGCCTCTTGCTCCCAAGTGAATATAGCTGTCCTTCCACCTGCATGTGGCAGCCTTGCAATTCTACAAAAAGTAGTTGTGCAGTTACAAAACCTATTCATGCAGTACAATACATACAGTGATTAACTTTACAAATGTCTATTGAAACAGCTGCATATAGTGTAGTACAGTAAATGTACAATTACAAGAATACAGTAGTATACTGTACCTGTTCTCTTCTCTGAATGCCCTTACTGTGGTGGACACAGAAAATCGTCTCAAATTGGGTTGCACTCTAAGTCCTGCTTCCCTCATTGTCAGTCCATGGACAAGAACGTGGTCTATAACTGTTGCTCGAATTTCATCAGATAGTTCCACTCTTTGTCTTCCTCTTTCTTGCCCTCCTCCTCCTCCTTGTCGCCCACCTCGCATACGTCCTCGTCCTCTCACATCCTCTCACGTTTCTTCTATCCATTCTAAGACTTTCTCCTTCCCACCTTCAACAACCTGTTTGCTCTCTGAACTGGCTTATATTGGTTGTGTCTCATCATTTGAAACAGGTTATATCAATTTTGAGTGGTTGTGTTCAATCAATGACATGTCTTCTCTATTTGTATTTGATTGTTGCCACTTGTGTTTACCAGTATGGATGACATGTGCATTAGAGTGCAGAATGTGTTTTGAGAATGAGAATGTGTTTAGAGTTTTGATGAAAAGTCTAAGTGAGATCTGCAAATTGTGTTTTACCATGTGAAATGGTTTAAGGTATTGACAACAGACTGCATAATTAGCTAAATGAGTCCAGGCAACTGAGAACTTTGTTCAGCCAATGGGTTTTAGTGTTTTAGCAATTGAGAAAGACTGTAAGCGTTGACTGAATCGGCAATTTTATGCCATGCTTCCCGTCTAAAATTGCGAGCAGCAGTTGTATTATTTTTGTGACATAAAATATGTTTTAGGTCGTCAAACCGCTGAAGTATAACTTGCTGCTCTGAACGCCGGCCTTTGTCCCTTTTCCATTTTTCAATCACGTGGTGTTGTCGTTGTCAGGGTTACCCCTGTTCTTCTCTTCTATGTTTTATCAAAGATCCTTAAGCCCCATACCGTTACTCAGCCTAACTATAACCCTTACCGTAACCATTTTAAATGTAAACATCAACGGTTTAGGGCATCCCAAGGATTATTATGACCACGCTATGGAAAGGGGAGACTCCGTTTGGCTCTACTCCGCCAACAAGTGTCACAGGACTCGTTTCAATTCGACTATGCTGACTGTGCCAAAAGTCTGTCTGTAGCGTCCGAACCGTTTGAACTACAACCTGACAGTGGTGGAAAAAGTACTCAAACGTCATACTTGAGTGAAACTAAAGATACCTTCATAGAAAAGGACTCAGGTGAAAGTCACCCAGTAAACTATTACTTGAGTAAAAGTCTAAAAGTATTTGGTTTTAAATATACTTACTGTAGGTTTCAAAAGTAAATGGAATTGGTCAAATGTACTTAAGTATCAAGTAAAAAGTACATCGATAATTTCAAATGACTTATATTGTAAAAAACAGACACCACAATGTATTGCTTTTTAAAATGTATGGATAGACAGGGGCACACTACAACACTGTCATAAATTTACGAACAAAGCATGTGTTTAGTGAGTCCGGCAGATCAAAGGCAGTATGAACTTATGCCCTGCCAAGACTGGCGTCTCGGGTCTTCCTACCTTGGGAGTTAGAGGTCTTAACAGATCCAAAAAGTTGGAAATGGATCCGTGGCTTTCCCGCCTGACTTGATATGCATAAATACATTTTCAAAAAACAGAGACCTGTTCCAAATGGACCTGAGAACAGTCACACCCGTTCCGACAAGTAGCGTGGGAAACAGACCCAAACAGACCTGTGCTGGTTCGGATCCGAGAGACCCGTTCAGATCCTTGCCATTGTCTCCTCTGCTTTTCTTTAGGGGGTTCCCCTGGGTTGCTGACTTGCTGTCAAGCATTTTTTTTTTGTGTATGAATGAATAGGCCTTTGTAAAAATGAATTGGTCACCTTTGTGTGGTGATCCCTGTGCAGCAGCATCATCTGCACTTCCAGTGCTGAGGTTGGACAGGTCCAGACATCGCCTGCATTACTTAGTTTCACTCCTCTGCGATGTCTAGACATGTCCAACCATCGCCGAGGAGTGTCACTAAGGCAGGCAGGCTATGCATGGGATAAAGATGGGTAAACATGGAGGTATAAAGATCATGGTTGTAGTTTTAGCCTCTTATTCACAAGTCATGGCACTAGCTCTTGAGAACCCAAGGGGGCCCAAAGTGGCTCTCAGCTGATTGTATGGACAGCTGGCTCCATGAGAAGTAGAATCCAGATAGATTGGGGGTACTAAGCTAACATGGAATTGTTTTAAGATGGTCGTACCATTGCTAATTATTTGATAAAACATTTAACTTGGCCTTTACTACGATAGAAACACATTGAATAACACACAAGACAGCTCAGAAACGAGTCCCATTATACTTGCTGTGTTGTAAAGTACTTCAGTAAAAATATCTTTAAAGTACTACTTAAGTAGTTTTTTGGTGTATCTGTACTTTACCATTTATATTTTTAACAACTTTTACTTTACTTCACTTCATTACATTCCTGAAGAAAAGAATGATTTTTTTATACGTTTTCTCTGACACCCAAAAGTACTTTTGACAGGGAAATGGTCCAATTCACACACTTATCAAGAGAACATCCCTGGGCATCCCTACTGCAAGAGTGTATGACCATCTATGCTGGTGTGTGCGTTGCGTATTCTGTCCACAAACTCTGTTAAAGTAGCAGAGGCTTTGTACTTTCACTTTCAGCAAAATGTTGCACCGTTTTAATTTCAGTTGCCACTCCTTTGTCTTTGTTTTGTCTTTTGTATGTCATTGCATTTCATGTTTTTTTGAAACATTATTTCCTGTTGGTTTGCAGACAAGCCTACTTCTTCTCCAGTGGCCCTGGGCTCTCCTGCACCTACTGTAGGTGCCAGACTTATTCCTCTCACCTTCAAGAACACCCTTAACTTGAACACTGTGTTTATAAACATTCTGGAAACACGTATGAATGCTGTTATCGTTTGTGGAGGGATGAGTACCTGATCCCCATTTGCCCTGTGGATCCCAGTGGCATTGTGTTGCTGCCTGCATCATCTAACTTAATGATGTTCTCCTTTGTTCCGGGAGCAGTCGCACTAGGAAGTTATACGGCCTCTACCTATGAATGTGTTTTTAATGATTCTCATTGTGTTTAACACACTCTCTTCTCACTCAGCTCAGGTTGCTGTGTAGCAGCATAAATGATTACATTTCAGTAACAGCTCAGTGCCCTGTGTGGCTTATTCAACTATGGCCACTAGATGACAGAATGGGATTGCTCAAGTTTCTCCACCTCTGCTGTGGATGTGTTTTTGAGGAGTTACGCATTCTCTGTATCTCACCTTAATTACAATGACTGCATTGCTGTGGTTTCCCCTGTGTTTAGATGGCCCCAGGAAGAGTTCTCAGGGCAAGCCAAAGTGTTTTATGCCTATTCCAGACTCTCAGCTCCAAGGTGACAGTGGACAGTGAGCCCTGTGCCTTAGGAAGTCCCATCTACCCTGCACCCCCCCCCCCCCCACACTCTCCAGGGGATCCAGATGGTTTCATGGAAATCCTGGAGCAGGAAGCTATTGATGTGATCTGGATCTCATAGACTTGTCTTCAGCTCTTGCCCCAATGTGTTAAGCTATGTCACTGAATGGATCATGCAGCGAGGTTTGCACCCGTGTGAATCTTGAACCTGTATTCAATGCACGGTTCAATCTCTGTTGCTACAGCTTTGAATAATTCTTCCCCAGATCTTCTTCCTTTTTTTTCTGTCTTCCAATATACCCCAATTTTGAATCTCTCCCCTTTCCTTTTCTCATGTGTCCATGGCTTGACGTACATCATGGTTGACACAGTAAGTGTAATGAGATGTAGTTCTCCTCCTAACATAGTTGCATGTTACATTTGCAGTAAGATACATTATATCTCAAAATACTTCATTCTCTCATTGTCCCAGATGAGTGTTCTTCTGGAAGGGAAGTTCAGCTGCTTGGTTGAGTCTTTTGCCGTGGTGGACTGCTGTTACCCATATGAGTATCAGGGAGGACACAGTATGGTGAGAATAATTCCCTGGGCAGTGCAATCTTTGTTAATATCAATGTGGAGAGTGAACCAAGTGTGTTCGTCTGAGTTAGTGTTATCCCTCTCATCACCTGCAGGGGGCTCTGAGCCTGCTCAACACAGAGGAGGCAGTGGATAGCATACTGTCCCAGAGGCTAAAAGCCCACACATTTGATAAGAGGCTTGTGTTGGAGCTGCACTGTGAATTCTCCTCCGAAAGAGCACCCAGAACGTAACATATAATACCTTTTTGTCACATCCTCCTGTGCGTGTTGTCATGTTCGTGTGTGTGTATCAAATCTGCAGATTACCTATTGTCTGCTTTTGACTCCTGACCAGAAGTGTTTTTTTTCTGCATGTATTCCATTTGAGATTAAGTCTCTCCTCATAAGAGAGTGCTTTTCTCATTCTGTAGGTGTCGCCTCCTGCGCAGTGTGGACCACAGAGTGAACGAATACCCAGCCCTGCACTATCCTCAAGGGTGGCTACAGAGACTTCTCTCATCAGGTATTGAACCTGACAATAAATCAAATCAAATTTTATTTGTTGCATGCGCCGAATACAACAGTTGTAGACCTTACTGTGAAATGCTTACTTATAAGCCCTTAACCAACAATGCAGTTCAAGAAATAAGAGTTAAGAAAATATTTACAACAACAAAAAATGTACATGTAAATAGTCAGGGTGGCCATTTGATTAATTGTTCAGCAGTCTAATGGCTTGGGGGTAGAAGCTGTTCGAGGAGCCTTTTGGTCCCAGACTTGGTGCTAGAGAGAACAGTCTATAACTTGGGGGATTGGAGTCTTTGACACTTCCTCTGACACCGCCTAGTATATAGGTCCTGGATGTCAGGAAGCTTGGCCTCAGTGATGTGATGTGCTGGGCTGAATACACTACCCTCTGCAGCTCCTTACGGTCAGTTGCTGAGCAGTTTCTCTACCAGGTCTCCTTTTCCCATAGTCCACGATCATCTTTTTTTGTCTTACACAAATTGAGGGAGAGGTTGTTGTCCTGGCACCAAACTGCCAGGTCTTTGACCTCCTCCGTATAGGCTGTCTCATTGTTGTCAGTGATCAGGCCTACCACTGTTGTGTCGTCAGCAAACTTAATGATGGTGCAGTCGTGGGTGAACAGGGAGTAACAGGAGGGGACTAAGCACGCACACCCGAGTGGCCCCAGTGTTGAGGATCAGCTTGGCTCCAATACTCAAATAGACTCTGGGCTGTTGGGCTAGGCTGTGATCAGTTTATTTCTCACTCCCCTGGTCTCGTCTGTCTGTCAGGAGCACTGTGAGCCCCAGACCTACTGCCCCATGCACCAAGAGGACCACCGAAAGAAGCTGCTGCGGTGCCGCACACACAGCCTAGCCTCCGCCTAGGAGCGCCGCAGACGCCACCACATCCTAACTTTTGTCAAACTCTGAGCCAGTCGTGTCGGGGATGGAGTCCAGGAGAAGAACAGACACTCAGAGGGACAGCTGAGTCCAAACAGTGACCTAGAGATTGTCCGTTTAATTATCCTACAGGAACCTACTTGACTATGTGATAACAAATTGCCCTTTTGTTGGGCTTGCTAGCTTTCCAAATGGAACCCTTTTTCACATGCTGTCATGTAAACTATGCACTATGTCGATGTTCACTGATGCCTTTGTCCATTTTGTAGTATATTTTAATTACAGTAGAGACCGCAGGTCGCCTTTTCAAATTGCTTTAATGTAATTTCCACATTGCAGAGCAGAAAGGGGTGGCATTATTTCCAGTGTCAATCATGGATGTATGTTTTTATTATTAATGGGAATCATGACTTCATTTGAGCTCTTCTGAATAACATTTTTTTTAACCAGAGTGAATGACCTTGGAGTTTAGGTTGAATAGTTTTTAATGTTTTGATTATATCAGGGACCTGCACATTAATTAATGCATTAACTATGACATTTATAATTAAGAAAACACACAAAAAAACATAACTTTCATTTTAATTATATCATTTCAATGGGTATCATATGGTCCATGGACAGTAAAACCAAAACATAAAGGAGAAACCTTTAGAAGTATTTTTTTATTAGGCTTGTCCTTGTGAATATCCTTAGTCCTTATCCCTGCCGGTGCCACAGGTGTGTCTTGTTTGCAGCTGTGGTTCCTCCCCCAACACAGCTGGGTTAACTCTATCCCCCTCGCTGTTAAAAAGCCCCCCCTCTTCTATGCACAGCAGCTGTAATTGCGGAACAACTGTGGGATTTCACAGGCCCCAAAAAGTGGTATCCGGCTATACTGAAAGCAGATCGGGTGGGAATGGCCACTGTTCAGACTTCAGACCTTTCCCAGGAGGAAGGAAGACTGGTACTGGCTGGCTGTTGCAGTGGAGGACCTTTTGGCAGTACATTTTTATGGGTTTTTAATACCACGTATGGGCCTACATACCTCATATCTCTGGCAGCAACAACCCAGAGTCCCAGGCAAGGCCATGGGAGGACGGGGGATGTTGAGTGGGGAGATATAAGGACATTGTTGGAGAAAATGGTGAATTAAGAAATCACATGTTATCAACAGCTATGTCCAAGTGGAGGTCTCAAATTACAGTTTTCAAAAGTCACTTGCTCAACAAAATCAGCCTGTCGACTACCATGACTAGCATGTGTCTGATAATGCTTTCTGGTGCGGTGTAATGTTTGGAATATACAGGCTGGTTTCAACTGAGCCAATGGATTTGGAGTTCCTTAATCCCTGCGCCTCAAGTCATGCAGTCCAGAGTGGAGAGGTAACGGGAGGGAAAGTGAAATGATCCATTCCATCTTATTTATAAGTGCCATTATTAGAGTGGCGATGATGGAGAGATTAGTTATTGTCTGTCAGCGCAATATGCAGGAAGCCCAGGTGTAAAAGCCCAACTGCTAACGGTGAGAGGAAATCCAACCTAATAGCTGACTACAATTTGCTCATTTTTGGAGTCCAGTTATTTTCTGCAGGGTCAAATGACATTTCAATAGAGAAGGCCATCATGTTGGCCTTCAGAAAGTATTCACACCCATTGACTTTTTACAACAACAAAAAATGTGTTTCAGACAGAATTTAAAATGGATTAAATTGAGATTTTGTGTCACTGGACACACAATACTCCATAAAGCCAAAGTGGAATTATGCTTTTAGACATTTTTACAAATGAATTAAAAATGAAAAGTTGAAATGTCTTGAGTCAATAAGTATTCAACCCCATTGTTATGGCAAGCCTATATAAATTCAGGAGTAGAAATGTGCTCAACAAGTCACATAATAAGTTGCATGGACTCCCTCTGTGTGCAATAATAGTGTTTAATATGATTTTTTAAATGACTTCCTCATCTCTGTACCACACACATACAAGTATCTGTAAGGTCCCTCAGCCGAGCAGTGAATTTGAAACACAGATTCAACCACAAAAACCAGGCGTCCTTCCTAACTCAGTTGCCAGAAAGGAAGGAAACGGCTCAGGGATATCAGAACTGAGGGCAATGGGGATTTTAAAACAGTTACAGAGTTTATTGGCTGGGATTGGAGAAAACTGAGGATGGATTAACAACATTGTAGTTACTCCCCAATACTAACCTAAATGACAGAGTGAAAAGAAGGAAGCTTGTACAGAATAAAAATATTCCAAAACATGCATCATGTTTGCAATAAAGCACTAAAGTAAAACTGCAAAAAATGTGCCAACACAAAGCATTATGTTTGGGGAAAGTCCAATACATCACTGAGTACCAGTCTTCAAATTTACAAGCATGGCAGTGGCTGCATTGTGTTATGGGTATGCTTGTCATCAGCAATGACTAGAGGTTTTAGAGTTTTTTTGGGGGTGGGCATAAAAAAGAAACAGAATAGAGCTAAGCACAGGAAAAATCCTACAGCAAAACCTGGTTCATTCAGTCTGCTTTCTAACAGACACTTGGAGACAACTTCACCTTTCAGCTGGACACTAACCAAAAACACAAGGACAGATATATACTGGAGTTGCTTACCAAGAGGACATTGAATGTTCCTGAGTGGCCTAATTACAATTTTGACTGAAATCTGTTTGGAAATCTATGGAAAGACTTGAAAATGGATGTCTAGCAGTGATCAATAACCAACTTGACAAAGCTTGAAGAATTTTTAAAAATAATAATGTGCAATCCAGGTGTGCAACGCTCTCAGAGAATATATATATATATATATATATATATATATATATACACACACAGTTGAAGTCAGAAGTTTACATACACTTAGGTTGGAGTCATTAAAACTCGTTTTTCAACCACTCCACACATTTCTTGTTAAGAAACTATAGTTTTGGCAAGTCAGTTAGGACTTGTGCATTTTTCCAATAATTGTTTACAAACAGATTATTTCACTTATAATTCACTGTATCATCGTTCCAGTGGGTCAGAAGTTTACATACACTAAGTTGACTGTGCCTTTAAACAGCTTGGAGAATTCCAGAAAATGATGTCATGGCTTTAGAAGCTTCTAATTGTCATCATTCCCGTCAATTGGAGGTGTACCTGTGGATGTATTTCAAGGCCTACCTTCAAACTCAATGCCTCTTTGCTTAACATCATGGGAAAATCAAAAGAAATCAGCCACGACCTCAGAAAATAAATTGTAGACCTCCACAAGTCTGGTTCATCCTTGGGAGTAATTTCCAAACACCTAAAGGTACCACGTTCATCTGTACAAATAATAGTACGCAAGTATATACACCATGGGACCACGCAGCCGTCATACCGCTCAGGAAGGAGACGCGTTCTGTCTCCTAGATATGAACGTACTTTGGTGGGAGAAGTGCAAATCAATCCCAGAACAACAGCAAAGGACCTTGTGAAGATGCTGGAGGAAACAGGTACAAAAGTATCTATATCCACAGTCAAACGAGTCCTATATCGACATAACCTGAAAGGCCAATCAGCAAGGAAGAAGCTACTGCTCCAAAACAGAGGAAACACCGTGCACCTGGCAACCTTGGTTAGCGCGCACTGCGCCCGGCCCGCCACTGGAGTCGCTGGTGTGCGATGAATAAATACCATATGAAATACCATTTGAAACGTAACATATCATACTAATTGGAGATTCTCAGATTTACTGACAGAATAATACAAACTGCTCTGAGACCAGGTTGGACGACCCCCCAGCCATCCTCACCCCCTCAGATGTTTGGGGTGCTGGTGACAGTGGTGGCATAATATTTAAAATATTTTCCCCAAACGTACTGTACAGAATATGCATGCACAACTGAGACCTACGTTAGGATTAAATAAAACATGCAGTCACTCCAGCTCATCATGCTGAAGCACATATGTAGCCTACTCTATCCTCTCAAAGATTGAGGTACATCAAATAGAATTGGATTGGTCGCATACACATATTTAGCAGATGTTATTGTAGATGTGTAGATATGTGTACATCTGGTTGCCTCTAGTGTAATTACAGTTGTAAACAAAATATGTCGCGTTCTTTTAAGTAAAACACACACACACACACAAAGTAAACGCACACACACAGAGGCGCGCAGCATCACTGTGGAGTATGGTATTTTATTCACCGACTTTTTCTGTCGGGGTATTAGGCTACTCGGGGGCCAATCACAACACAGCTCTGTGTTTGAGCTGCACCATGCAGTCTGACCATTCTATTTTCAAGTCCAGCAAGCGCAATTGAGGACCGACGACGCAAGGCGACATAAGTGCAATTGGGAATGATTCTAAACAAATTCTGCCTCTGGGTCGCTTAACCTTTCGGAAACTTTGGAGGGACATTTTTCTGAAAAGACCGCGGAACGCTTGCAGAGTCTGATGCACGGTCTTTGGGGTAACCTACTCGTCTAATTATAATATAACTGTCATTTATTTTACTGCAAGTCCTCTCTTTGAAAAAAACGCGACAGCTGCAAACTTTGCATCCCTGCGAGTCCAGGTTTGGGAATTGTCACACATTTGCGAGAATCGGCTTGGCTTATTCACTCAGTCGATCCTGGGACATACGCGGTGTGGCTGGATGTTGCATGCGGGTCAATGAGCGCGAGGACAAAGTGCCTCCGAAGTCCCCAACTCCCCGACCTCTCTTACCTGATGCCGTGCATGATGATTGTCCTTGGAATACTTCTGAATGTCCTCAGTCATGGTAAGCGAAATTCGTCAGTCACTATAATATTGTTTATTTATCATGTCGTCAATTCTAAAGTGATTAAATATTACCCGGCGCACTGTGCACTAAATGTTCCCCCTTGTTTAGAAAATCCAGTCTCTCCAAACTGTAATGCTGTAAAAGCCGTTATCAAATTTTCTAGTTGTCTGTCGCTTTCCAAAATAGGGTTCAACCGATGGACAGTCGGTCTGGGGAGTTGTTTTTTTTCTAAGGCATCTCCAGGGATCATAATAGCGTGCTTCTATTTCTAAATATAGCAGGTCATTGGTTCAGAAAGCACTCACTGGATGAGACAAAGTTAAACAGCTAACAATGGTTTTAGTTGACTTTTATAACAATTCTGTGACAAATAGAATATTGACAAACCTTTATAATTAGACAGTATTAATAATTTACAGTAGGCTAGGCCTATTATTAGTTTTAAAGAGACTCCAAAACTCTCACTTCAGCTCAATTCTCTATTTTAGGCAGGCAACTCCCATTTAAAAAAACATGTTTTTAATCAAAGTACTCATTAGGATCAATATGGATAGTGTTTAATTTGTTTTCATGAAATTCACACAACGTTCATAATTGCATGCAGTGTTGAATGTAGAATTGGATTCATGATGCCTATCCAAAATGAATTCTCTACTGTGGTCATTTTCATTTAGCATATTCATTTAGCATAGGAAACTCATGTATGTGTCCTCTCTTGCTATAGCTGACAACGGAGCTATATATTTAATTGCTGGCTCTATAAAAGGTGTTGTAATCTTTCCTACCAAGATTTTGTGACTAAAATTGAAGCACTTAAATCAACTCCCAAAGGCATGCGAGAACATGAGACAGTATGATCTATGGTTATCGACACAGTTAAGACCATAGCTCGATGACATCATTTTGAAGGTCTTGTCCTGCTCTTATACTTACACGACGAGAGTGGAAAAAGTGTTCTGCCGGGTCCTTTTACAGCTTTACTCTGCTTTTAAGACTTGTTTTCCTGGCCATTCTTTTTTTTTACTGATACAGATAGAGCTCAACATGCTCTTACCCTAGTTAATTGTGATGTCATTGGAAAAACCACTGACTGCTCGCCCAAGACAAAATTATCACAAAGGTGTGAACCAGAAGGCTGCTATCAAATTGAATGCATTCTGCCATGAGGCATGCTGTTGGAGCCTTTTGGTGTCAGACTCGATTCACCGGTACCGCTTGCCATGCAGAAGAAGAGAGCACAGTCTATGGCTTGGGTGGTTGGAGTCTAACAATTTTCCAGGCCTTCCTTTCACACAGGCTGATATAGAGATCTTGGATGGCAGGGAGCTCGGCCCCAGTGATGTACTGGGCTGTCCTCACCACCCTCTGTATCACCATGTGACCGAGAGTGGTGCTATTGCCATAAGCAGTGATGCCGCCAGTCAAGCTGATCTCAATGGTACAGCTGAATAACTTTTTGAGGATTTGAGGGCCCATGCCAAACCTTTTCAACCTCCTGAGGGGGAAGAGGTGCTGTTGCATCTTCTACACGACTGAGTGCGCGTGGGTGGACCATTTTATGTTCTTATTGATTTGAAGCTGTCGACCCGCTCCACTGCAGCCCCGTCGATGTGGAGGGGGGCGTGCTTGCCCTCCTGTTTTTGGTAGTCCACGATCAGCTCCTTGGTCTTACTGACATTGAGGGTGAAGTTGTTGTTCTGGCCCTACACTGCCAGGACACTGACCTCGATGAGACAGCCCTTTAAGCTGTCTCATCATCGCCAGTGATCAGGCTCACCACCGTCGTGACGTCTGCAAACTTGATGATGGTGTTGGAGTCGTGGGCGAAAAGGGAGTACAGGAGGGGACTAAGCATACATCCCTGTGCCACCGCCGTGTTCAGGGTCAATGTGGCGGAGGTGATGTTGCCTACCTTCACCACCTGGAGACGGCCCGTCAGGAAGTCCAGGATCTATTCTCAGAGGGAGGTGTTCCGTCCCAGGGTCCTCAGCTTGTTGACGGCAGAGGGAGGTGTTCAGTCCCAGGTCCTCAGCTTGTTGACGAGCTTGGAGGGGATAATGCTGAGCTGTAGTCAATGAACAGCATTGTAACATAGGTATTCATTTTATCTGGAACGGTGAGGGCTGTGAAATGAGATTGTGTCTATGGATCTGTAGGGATGGTATGCAAATTGGGGTGGGTCTAGGGTGTCTGGGATGATGGAGTTGATGTGTGCTATAACCAGCCTCTCAAAGACCTTCATGATTACAGATGTGAGTGCTACAGGGGGGTAGCCATTGTTGCATGAAGCCTTAGAGTTCTTGGGAACAGGAATGATGGTGGTCATCTTAAATCATGTGGGGATTACAGACTGATACAAGGAGAGGTTGAAGATGACTGTGAATATACCTTCCAGCTGTTCTGTGTATGCTCTGGGAAAACGACCCTGGAATACCAATCGGGCCCCGCTGTATTTATTTTATTAAAGACATTACTCACATCGGCCTCGGAGAGCGAGATCACCCAATCTTCTGGGTCGGTGGCGGCCCTCGCACCCGGCATGATTTTGCTATTGTCAAAGTGTGCATAAAATGCATTGCATTTATCTGGTAGGGAGGAATGGTTGGGCAGATCACGGCTGGGTCTTCCTTTGTAATCCGTAATGGACTGTAACCTTTGTCACATTTGGCGGGTGTCGGAGCCTGTGTAATATGATTCCTCCTTATTCCTATAATGTCCTTTTGCTCGTTCGATGACTCTGCAGAGGTCATAACGGGACTTCTTGTTCTTGTTTCTGTCCTCAGCCGTAGCCTCAGGGTTGTCTGCGATAGCCCTGTGTGCGTTAGACCCATCCTTTAGTTTAGCGCCAACCTCCGTGTTAATCCAGGGCTTTTGATTGGGGAAGCAGCAAACCCTAACTGTGGGGACAAAGTCACCGATGCATTTCCTAATGAAGCTGGGTGGTTAGCTTGTCAATATGTTCGGCAGAGTTCTCCCCATGATTGGAAACATATTTCAGAATTCTAATGGACGGCAACCAGAAAAGCAGCTTCTGTATGTAAGTGTTCTTGCTTGGTTATAGCCTTGTACAATTTGTTAAGTGCCAGCTTGTTATTTTTCTTGTCCTGAGGTGGAATGTATACAATTGTCACGATAACAGCTGAATACTCCGTTTGGAGGTGATGGGGTCGACATTTGACCATCAGGTATTCCAAGATGGGTGAACAATTGGTCGCACTTCCACCGCGCTCGAGTCGGCACACCAGTTGTTGATGAAGAGCTAAACCCCTCCCCCCTCGATTTCCCCAGACTCCACTGCCTTGTCGGCACAGTGAATGTAGAATCCATCGAGTTGGAGAGCCAAGAGGGTTATCTTGTCCGAGAGCCATGTTTTAGAAAAGCATAGAATATTGCAGTTGGTGGGTCCCGTTGGTGGCAAATCTGCGATCGGAGGTCATCCATCTTATTATCAAGTGTCTGTGCATTGGCCAGTAGAATGGAGGGAGGAGGTGGCCGGTTCTCCCTTAGCCTTAATCTCACCAGGATCCCCCCCTCTCTTTCCTCTGTAACTTCGGCGTTTCCTCTTGGGTAGCCTGAAAATTGGGTCGGAATAACAGAAAGTCGAACTTGAAGTCGAAATTGAAGCTGGAATTGAGGTAAGTAACTGCCATCTGATGTTCAAAAGTTATAAGAAATTATAGCAGATACATTTAGAGAAAATAAATTAAAAATAAACAAAAAAATTGTCACAAAATACCAAAGTTGGGTCAGCGATTGCAAAACGGCGGCCATCCAGTATGGCGCCATCTTTATATTTGTAGCCCAACACACCAACCACAAATACAGCAGAAGTTGAAAATATTGTTCAGGCTTTTGCCAAACGGATCATTTTGATTGTGGCTATTAATATAGTCCTGTGAAGAATGTATTATAATGACCCAATCGATCATCATAAATCCCTCGGGGGTCCGTGCTCGGTCCCCTCCTGTACTCCCCGTTCACTCATGACTGCACGGCCAGGCATGACTCCAACACCATCATTAAGTTTGCCGATGACACAACAATGGTAGGCCTGATCACCGACAACGATGAGACAGCCTATAGGGTGGAGGTCAGAGACCTGGCAGTGTGGTGCAAGGACAACAACCTCTCCCTCAACGTGATCAAAGGAGATGATTGTGGACTACAGGAAAAGGAGGACCGAGCACGCCCCCATTCTCATCGACGGGGCTGTAGTGGAGCAGGTTGAGAGCTTCAAGTTCCTTGGCGTCCACATCACCAACAAACTAACATGGTCCAAGCACACCAAGACAGTTGTGAAGAGGGCACGACAAAACCTATTCCTCCTCAGGAGACTGAAAAGATTTGGCATGGGTCCTCAGATCCTCTGAACTGAAAAGATTTGGCATGGGTCCTCAGATCCTCTGAACTGAACAGTTTTCGCATGGCTACTCCTCGGCCTCTGATCGCAAGGCACTACAGAGGGTAGTGCGAACGGCCCAGTACATCACTGGGGCTAAGCTGCCTGCCACCCAAACCTCTATACCAGGTGGTGTCAGAGGAAGGCCAAAAGTCATAGACTGTTCTCTCTGCTACTGCACGGCAAGCGGTACCAGAGCGCCAAGCCTAGGTCCAAGAGGCTTCTAAACAGCTTCTACCCCCAAGCCATAAGACTCTTGAACATCTAATCAAATGGCTACCCAGACTATTTGCATTGCCCCCCTACGCTGCTGCTGCTACTCTCTGTTATTATCTATGCATAGTCACTTTAATAACTCTACCTAAAGGTACATATTACCTCAAATACCTCGACACCGGTGCCCCCGCACATTGACTTTGTACCAGTACCCCTTGTATATAGCCCCGCTATAGTTATTTACTGCTGCCCATGAAATATTTGTCATTCTTATTTCTTACTTTTTGAAAGTATTTTCTTAAAACTGCGTTGTTGGTTAAGGGCTTGTAAGTAAGCATTTCACTGTTCTATTCGGTGCAGGGTAGCCTAGTGGTTAGAGCGTTGGACTAGTAACCAGAAGGTTTTAAGTTCAAACCCCCGAGCTGACAAGGTACAAATCTGTTGTTCATCCCCTGGACAGGCAGTTAACCCACTGTTCCTAGGCCATCATTGAAAATAAGAATTTGTTCTTAACTGACGTGCCTAGTTAAATAAAGGTAAAAAATCAAATACAATCACATTTTTAAAAATATTCCTCAACATTCACATATTTAAATCAGTGTATTTAAATAGCTGTGTTTGTTCAGGACGTTTCTCTTTGAATGATTGTCTTGAACGATGAACAATGTAGCTGTCGTTGTTCATTGAGCTGTTCATCAGTCACCCTCCTACTTCTGACATCAATATAATACATTTAGAGGTATGCTTGAATCCAACTTAGAATCCCTCCAAAACAAAATGTGAGTCACCAGACCAAACAAAAAAGGTATAACTGTGTGCCTCTGCCCAGCAACTCATAAAGCGTCAAGAAGGTGTCCCCATAGCAAGGACTACAATTAGTAGAAAGAACCTTAAGTCACTTTGAAGACTTGGACTCAATGTAATGACACTGGAGCACTCAATCGCCTTTACAATTGTTTTAATGGATCAGAGATTGACAGACAGCCATTTTGCTTCTGAGGCTGACCATTCTCCAGAATGGTCCAGACCCGTCATCTGCAATGTAGAGTTAATCCTGTCAGTTTCCCTGTGATGCCCATTTCTATCGCTGTCGGGTACCTACAAATTATATGGCAAGGGACATGCATAATCTAGTAGTACTATCAGTACTCGGCCACACCTCTCTACCACCTCAGACAGTACACGGTCAGAATAACACCACAACAACATACTCTACGTGTGCCTTGTCAATGTACCTACAAGTCAAACCTGTTACAGAATAAATCAGGAACACACACTGGTGCTGCTTTTGCTGCTTATGCTAGTCCATTGTATCCAATGACGACTTTGTTTTCATTTCTTTGTTAAACAGTAATCTATGAGCGTCTTTGTAACTGTAAAATCGAATCCATAAACCCCTTTGTCTATCGCAAACAGGGCATGTCAAATCTTGGTTTTGTGGGGCACACATACACACCGATACGATTACTTCACTGCTACCAGGAGCCGTGGACAATATGCACTTATCTCCGGAGACTGATACAAGAAATGATGTCACCTTTAAAAAGTGTCATCAACAACTTCTGGGAGACCACTATGTCACAAACTGGGCCGCAGCTGGCAGTAATGTTGACATGATGTAAACGCAGATGTTTGAAACTGACTTACCAGTGGAGAGGCAAAGACATACAGTACAGTCAGGGAGTCAGTCGGTAGAGGGAACATTTGCATGTGTGTGTTTTGTTGATAACCTTGATTTGGAACACACTGTTGGTCTCCAGGAGCAGATGGCACAGAGCTCTATCCATGGTTGGGAGGGTAGCCCAGAGTGGGTGTGTCTGTCTGTGTGCCATTGTGTGTAAGCCTTGTGTGTGTGTGTGTCTTGCATTTGTATGTGTTTGTGTGTCTGTCAGGGTTTTTTTTAGATACATTTTGCCCTCATTGCATGTATATAATTGTGCACATCACATCTTTGGCCTAGGTGAGCATGTGTGTGTCCTTGTGACTTTGGACCAGTGTTTGGCTGTGTTCATCAAATTAGTTCCCCACAAGATGCACCCCTCGTCCCCGGCACTATCAAGGGTATGTCTTGACCGGTCTTATTAAAACACTTACAAGAGCACAAGACAAACTTCCACACATCCCCGTAGATTACATTTATTTTCATGTTTCCTTCCATCTGACTAATCAATGCATATCTCCTTCTCTTTTTAAGACTGTTCCAAAGAACACTAGGAAAATGAGAGATCATTTCTGCTATCATCCTGTTACCCTTCCTCTTATCCCCGACCCTTTATCTTCGTCCTCCCACCTTTGTTTGTCAGTATGAATAAGTGAATGAGGTCATCCCTTGCCGTCTTGACTTTTGCCTGTAAAAGGGAATTGATGATCAGTGATCTCAAGATTCACTCATATTTCATCATACTTATGATTCAGGTCAATATAACAAAACAAAACGATCTACCTTTGTGTATGTGGCACCCTTCAGATTGAATTACTTGACTTGGATATTCTATTTGAAACCAAATAACTCAACTCACACCGTAGATATTTGGGGCTTGCTACAGACGCAGGATCTTAATTTGAGGCAGTTTGCTACAGAAGGAAAATAATCCTGCAAGCAACAGGAAATATGAATTATTATGTGGATTATAATTCATGGACATTTTGGTAGGGGGTGATACATTTTTCGTAAGGGATAATCAAGCCTGAAATTTCAAAGTGGAAATTAAAACCTCAAGTTTCAGTTTCAAGTGTTATTAGTCATATGTACAGGATACACATGGAATATATAAGTATTCACACCCCTGACTCAATACTTTCTGAGTCAATACCTTTGGTGGTGATTACAGCTTTGAGTCGTCTTGGGTATGTCTGTAATAAGCCTTGTACATCTATATTTGGGGATTTTCTCCAATTCTTCCCCCCTGCAAGATTTTCTCAAACTCTGTAAAGTTAGATGGGAACAGAAGTCTTCAAGTCTTTCCACCATGCTTCACAGTAGGGATGGTGTTAGATGGGTGATGAGCTGTGCTTAGTTCTCGAGACATAGCGCTTTGCGTTCAGGCCAAAGAGTTACATTTTTGACTCATCAGACTAGAGGCCGATCGATTATGATTTTTCAACACCGATACCGATTATTGGAGGACCAAAAAAAGCCGACACTAATTAATCGGACGATTTTTATATATATATTTGTAATAATGACAATTACAACAATACTGAATGAACACTTATTTTAACTTAATATAATGCATAAATAAAAATACATTTAGTCTCAAATAAATAATGAAACATGTTGAATTTGGTTTAAATAATGCAAAAACACAGTGTTGGAGAAGAAAGTAAAAGTGCAATATATGCCATGTAAAAAAGCTAACGTTTAAGTTCCTCGCTCCGAACATGAGAACATATGAAAGCTGATGGTTCCTTTTAACATGAGTCTTCAATATTCCCAGTTAAGTAGTTTTAGCTTGTAGTTATTATTGGAATTATAGGACTATTTATCTCTATGCCATTTGTATTTCATATGCCTTTGACTATTGGATGTTCTTATAGGCACTACAACACCATGGTTGTAGGCCTATTGCCAGCCTAATCTCGGGAGTTGATAGGCTTGAAGTCATATAAACAGCATTACGCTTCAAGCATTGCGAAGAGCTGCTGGCAAACGCGGGAAAGTGCTGTTTGAATGAATGCTTACGATGCTGCTGTGGCCGACCACCGCTTAGTCAGACTGCTCTATCATATCAAATCATAGACTTAATTATAATATTATAAATGAACAGAAATACGAGCCTTAAGTCATTAATATGGTAAAATCCGGAAACTGTCATTTCAAAAACAAAATGTTTATTCTTTCAGTGAAATATGGAACCGTTACGTATTTTATCAAATGGGTGGCATCCATAAGTCTAAATATTGCTGTTACATGGCACAACCTTCAACTTGTGGAGAGGTTGAAAAATGAGTTTGAATGACTCCAACCTAAAGTGTATGTAAACTTCCAACTTCAACTGTATTCACACAGAGAGAGAGAGAGTAGCACAAACACCAGATGGTGCTGCAAAGTATTGGCAAATTAGAATGGGTTGCACCTCTATCACTTGGTTATGTCCTTGCCATTGTTGTCAACATTCCACAGATGCCGTAGCCACATTGATGTCCAAAAGTAGACTGGGAGCTGATGACTTTGAACTGGAGTTAATGATTGTTTCGCCCAATGATGTAGTCAAGTCACTAAACCTTGGTTCCGAATCGAGTCCCAAGTCACCTTTGCTCGAGTTCAAGTCTGAGTCACCAATGGTCTAGTCACGAGTCGACCAACCCTGTGGCTGAAGTCCAAGTCCCAGTGTTCGAGTCCTCGTCCAAGTGTTCAAGTCCGAGTCACCAATGGTCTAGTCATGAGTCGACCAACCCTGTGGCTGAAGTCCAAGTCCCAGTGTTCGAGTCCTTGTCCAAGTGCTCAAGTCTGAGTCACTGGGTCCACATTAACTCTAAATGAAGTTATTTACCCTGTCAGATATAGTGTAACGGCAAGAGGAATTTAGTCAATACATTTTTTTTGCGATCCCTTTTCCTTTCTAACTGTGCCATCAAATGTTTGCATATAGGCTACTGGTAATGGTACCAGGGCCACGTTCAGTTGCAAAATAATCTTCCACATTGCAGATGGAAATACTATGAATAGAACCAATGTTATTCCTTATTCAACATGTCAGAGAGGCATGTTGGTTCTACATAGCATATTTCTATCTGAACATTCCAAAACTTTGCATCCTTGTGAATGCCCCGCCCGCCAACTTATTAGCTATAGCTAGGAGGTGGAGCCGGAGCCGGAGCGAAGCCTGTGTGCCTGTCTGCCTACACTCATCGTTTGTTCCCCCGCAGCTCACCAGCTGATGTAGGCTGTGTGTGGTATGTGGCGCGTCCTTCCCACTCCTGAACAAAACTGTGCTGTGCACATGTGCTGCTAATATTAATTCTGCTTATCAGTGCTGTCCAGTACACTTAGTCAGAATTTAGTCACAGAGATCATTTTGTCTCGTCTCGTTTCAGGTAACTGACCTTTCTGGGTCTATTCAGTTAGTTCCCAGCTAGCACATTAGGTTCCTTGGAAGTTGTGTGTTTTTTTTAGGTTTTGGGTTTCCCATTGGTTCTGGGAACAAAGCCTTAAGTTTCCTGAAAGGTCAAATGAAAAACTAAAACGGAAATGATGGTTATTTGAAGGTTTGAACTTTTAGGAAACGTTCTGTTGAAGTATTGAAATACCAATACAACATTTTTTTTTTGTCAAGTTCCTTGAATGTAATGAGAATAGTCCAAAGCCAAGCAACTATCCTGCACCATTCCCAGAAAGTTGTGGGAAGGATGTATGCAAAATAGCCATAGGACAACTACGCTCTCACCAGTCTCTCACCAACATATGGTTCTCAGAACATTATGTGCTAGCTGGGTTATCTCGTTAATTTCCACTGAAAAATAGGTGTTTGATCAATCCTCTAATTTTGTTGATGAATTAACAGTGCCAGGGTGGCATGCAACATTTCTTCAGCCACTTTAGGAAGTAGAGGCACTTTTGCACCCTCTTGACAAGTGTGGTGGTGTTGTTGGTCCATGTCAAGTCCTTGGTGATGTGGACTCCAAGTAACATAAAACTGCTGACTCTCTCCTGCAGTCCCGTTGATGTGTTTCCTTCTCTGCTTCCTGGAGTAAACAATCAACTTTGTTTTGCTAATGTTGAGGGTGAGGTTGTTGTCCTGGCACCACAATGCCAGTTCACTTACCTCCTCTCTATAGGCTGACTCGTCATTGTTGGTTATCAGGCCTACAACCATGGTGTTGTCAGCAAACTTGATGATGGAGTCGGTGTCATGCAAAGCCATGCAGTTGTGGGTGAACAGGGAGTGAGGACACACCCCTGGGGGGTCCCATGTGTTACGATTCAATGTAGAGGGGGTGTTGTTGCAAATCCTCACAGCCTGTGGTCTTCCCGTCAGGAAGTCCAGGATCCTGTTTCCAGAGGGTTGGTCCAGACCCAGGGCACTGAGCTTGGTGTCGAGCTTGGAGGGAACAATAGTGTTGAATGCTGAAGTGTAGTCAATGAACAGCATTCTCACATACTGTAGGTGTCCCTCTTGTCCAGATGTGTTACAACCGTATGAATAGCGATGGAAATGGCATCTTCCGTGGATCTGTTGGAGTGGTAAATTGGAGTGGGTCCAATGTGCCTCAAAGCACTTCATGATGACCGGGGTTGAATGCAACGGGGCGATAGTCATTTGGGCATGCCACCTTGGTTTTCTTGGGCACTGGGACAATGGTTGTCTCCTTGAAGCAAGTGAGGACTACAGCCTGGGACAGGGACAGGTTGATGATGTCCGAGAAGACGCTTGCCAGCTGGTCAGCACACGGCCAGGGATGCCATCTGGGCTGGCAGCATTTTGGGTATGAACTATTTTTAGAGTTTTCCTCACGTCAACCTCAGAGAGCGAAAACACCTGGTCGTCCGGAGCAGCGAGAGCCTTCCTGGATGGCTTGGTATTGTCTGCCTCAAAGGAGAGCATAGAACGTTCTTAAGTGGGCACAACACTGCTGGATTTGCCTTTGTAGTCCATGATAGTCTGTAGTCCTTGCCACATGTGTCCCTTCAGGAGTCTGAGTTGTTGAAGAAGTTTGTGTTTGTATTGTCTTTTTGCGTCCCCAGTGGATCAAATCAAACGGTATTTGTTACATGCTTCATAAAACAACAGGTGTAGACTAACAGTGAAATGTTTACTTACGGGTCCTTTTTCAACAATGCAGAGTTAAAGAAAACCAAAAAATTAAATGGTGACAGGAGGAATAAATACACAGAGAATAAAGAACAACAATGACAAGTAAAAATAACATGGCTAGACAGGAAGGTTTTCAGTCCCAGGGTCCTGAGCTTGGTGATGAGCTTGGAGGGGACTATGGTGTTAAATGTTGAGTTAGGGTCAATGAACAGCATTCTTAAATAGGTATTCATTTTGTCCAGGTGGGTGAGGGCAGTGTGGGGTACAATATAGATGTGTACTCCACACTGTGGATCTGTTGGGGCTGTATGTGAATGGGAGTGGGTCCAGGGTTTCTGAGATGATGGTGTTGATGTGAGCCATGACCAATGGTTCAAAGATTTTCATAGCTATAGTTGTGAGTGCTATGGGGCCATAGTCATTTAGCCAGGTTACCTTGGCATTCTTGGGCACAGGGACTCACATAGTCTGCTTGAAACAAGTTGGTTTAATAGACCAGGTGAAGGATAGGTTGAAAATGTCAGTGAAGACACTTGCCAGTTACATCTAAGGTATGTGTTCTGGTATTCCATCTGGCCCCATGGCCTTGTGAATGTTAACCGGTTTAAAGGTCTTATTCACATTGTCTATGGTGAGCAAGATCACAGTCTTTCTGAATCAGCTGGTGATCTCAAGCATGGTTCAGGGTTGCTTGCCTCAAAGCGAGCATAGAAGGCATTTTGTTAATCTTGTAGGCTTGCGTCACTTGGCATCCCAGGGCTGTTTCCCTTTGTAAGCTGTGATAGTTTGCAGGACCTGACATATCCATTGAGCGACAAAGCCGGTGTAGCAGGATTCAATCTTAGTCCTCTCTTGATGCTTTGTCTGTTTGAGGGCACGTCGGAAGTCGCTCCTTGAAAGCGGCAGCTCTAGCCTTCAGCTCAGTGTGGATATTGCCTGTAATCAATGGCTTCTGGTTGGGGTATGTACGTACGGTTACTTTGGGGACAATGTCAGTGATGCACTTATTAATGAAGCCAGTGACTGATGTGGTAAACTCCTCAATGTTATCGGATGAATCCTGGAACATATTCCAGTCTGTGTTAGTGAAACAGTCCTGTAGCTTAGCATCCGCTTCATCGGACCACTTCTGTATTGAGTGAGTCACTGGTACTTCCTGTTTGAGTTTTTGCTTGTAAGCAGAAAACGGGAAGATAAAGTTATGGTCTGATTTGCCAAATGGAGGGCCTTGTATGTGGTTATGTGTGTAGAGTAAAGGTGATCTAGAGTTTTGTCAACTGTGCTGGTAAAAATGAGGTAAAACAGATTTCAGTTTCCCTGCATGAAAATCACAGGCCATGAAAAACGCAGCCTCTGAATGTGCATTTTCTTGTTTGCTTATGGTCCTGTACATCTCGTAGAGTGCGGTCTTAGTGCCAGCATCAGTTTGTGGTGGTAAATAGACAGACAGTTATGAAAAATATTGATAAACTCTCTTGGTAAATAGTAGAGTCTGCAGTTTATCATGAGGTATTCTTACTCAGGCGAGCAAAAACTTGAGACTTCCTTTATATTAGAGATTGTTCACCAGCTGTTTTTAACAGAGACACCCCCCTCCTCCCTTCGTCTTACCCAAGACTGCCATACTAGAACATGACAAAAAACGGTTCGTTACAACAATTTCTGTTACTTTCTGTACTTCTGTCAAATGTGTCTCGTGGATCATGTCTGTCTATTAGCCCAGTTGACCCAGTTATAGTGCACCGTGCCTGCTCCATTTAGCCTGCACTGGGTGTCTGGGCTGCATCATGAGTTAATCCCCACATGAGCTAATCCCCGCTGCACAGAAGTTAACACACTTGAATAATGCAACACGGCATGTAGAAACTGTTAATTGCTGTTTTGCAAAACACTTTACAATGCAAGAAGATACCAGTATCTTCCAGCTTTGTATGATAACTTTCCTTGGTAGTTCACAGCTGAAGCGAACATAAATTCACTACCCAGGTAGGCCTGTTATGATGACCAGTGACCGTATTACCGCCACACCGGCGGTCACGATGGCAGTCAAATTCCATGTGACCATTTAGTCATGGTCATTAGGCTTCTCCCGAGCTCTAATGCTCCTTATGGTTATTAGTAGCCTACCAAACTTGATAACTGTATGATACTCAGCACTATGTTGTCCCTCTAATCACTCTGACATCATTGCAAATGTAATCGAAAATCTAATCAAACATGAGCTTATGTTGCGCAACATTTCTATAGGTTATACAATTGCGTGAGAAAACAGAGTGATGGCCTCTATTAGAAAGAGGAGGATCCCATCAGTTTTCTTTAGGTTAGACCTACTATATTTATTTCCCAACTTTCCTAATATTAAGAACATTGGTTCGCTTTACAACAGGCTTACCTGGCTGGCATGAAAATGAACCACGAGTCCTCCATTCACTATGTAAGTACATTGATGACATGTATTTTTCCCCCTGCCTGTTTCAAGACAGGTGCATGGTAATCATCCGTTCTAAATCAAGACAAATTTCACACATATTGTAATGAATACTCAGGGAGAAAAAGGTGTAGATTCACGCGCAGAGCATGGCAGATGTTTATTAAGCCTTTGCATAAGGCAGGAATCATGGTCACAGGCAGGCAATGGTCAAACACAGGTAGGTAGTTAAAAACAAACGATACCTCACAACCATACAAACAGAAAGAACTGAACTAAATAGGGAGCTGATGTGATCAGGTGAGAAACGAACACAGGTGAAATCAATTAACAAAAATAAAAGACAGGGCTACGTTCCAGAAGACAAATAAACAGGGCTATGTTCAAGAACGCAAAGAAAATGATCAAAAGGTTGACTTAGAAAATAAAAGCAGAACCTTACACATATATTGTTTAGTATATGTAAAGACAGGATTAAATCAAGAATAGTCTGATGGGTGACAATATTAGCCTATCACTTTTTTCAAATCATAGTCTCACACCTCATGTAGCCTAGCAAAGAGGACTATATGTTTTGATAAGGTTTGTATCACAACTAAAGTAGCCAAATAACTTCTTAAAATTAAGCTGCTTTACAATGGGTGTAGAGCCTAACTGGCATACATACATATGCAGCGGGAGTTTCAAGTTTGGGGAAGATCATTTTCACCATAAAAATGCACCTTTATTATAAAAGCACTACATACATAATTGCATTTGTGGTAAATTTTGAGAATGGTGTTTTCCTGCCAATGTAACATTTGCCCTTATAGTCTACTGCTATGAGCGCATTGCTGCGTGTATAATGTGAAGAAATAGCCTAATCGTTTCTCAACATTTTTAAGCTAAATGTTCTGATCTGTTGCGTCAACCTCATTACTTAAAAACATTTTTTTTATGCAGGTGGTTGTATTCACTTGGGATCTATCGCATCCCACGACTCTCCCAGGCTATGTTTGGAATATTTATTTCTCGCACAGAATAGGTCAACTTTTGTACTGTGGGGGATAGTAGATTGACATAGGCTAGAGCTTTTGCTGTTCGTTAGGTCTACTCATCTTGTTGGCTGACGAAAAGTAAATGTGTACAGTTCTTCCTATATCTTCAACGTGCTCCTCGGAATTGGATAAGAATGCGCGCAGTTGCGTCTTCACTTGTAGCCCGTGAGAAAGACCCGATCATGTGACAGAGAGCCATGTGAGTGAGAGGTTCTTCAGAGCGTGCAGCCGGGACAAGGGAATTATTATTATTATTTTCAGCCCAAGGACATAAAGCCCACTGGCCGCAAAAGGCATGGTTTTTAAAGGGCATTACGGCCACACAAAGGAGATGCCGCCGGGAAATTCGAGGCATTATCAAATGCTTGTCAAATTGTAAATGAGAGACTGACAAAGTGTGTACAGCCTGAGCAAAAAAACAAAGCAGAGCTCATGCCTTCCATGCAACTTGTTTCAAGTCATCTTTAGCGTCGCATGATGCAGCCTTAGAATGTATTAAAAATCGAAACATATAGCCCAACGTTTGTATCACAACTAAAGTTACATAAATAACTCTAAATTAAGCATATAGGAGTACCTGTTTCTTTGCTAACCGCTCAACACGTGTGCACTCCCTAAACCTTTATTCCGCTATGTTCAATTGTATTCCTCATACTAGAAAATGTAAAATATATCATATAAAATAATAATGGCACAGAATTCTAAGCAAATCTTGTCCGCTAAATAAACTAGTGTAGCCCACAGCCATATGACATAGCCAGATCAGCCTAACATTTTATTTAATTTTACTTAACAAGGCAAGTCAGTTAAGAACAAATTCTCATTTACAATGACGGCCTACCCCGGCCAAACGCGGACGACACTGGGCCGATAGTGCGCCGCCCTATGGGACTCCCGATCACGGCTGGATGTGATACGGCCTGGATTCAAACCAGGGACTGCAGTGACGTCTCTTGCACTGAGGTGCAGCGACTTAGAACGCTACGCCACTCGGGAGCCCAACATAAGGAAACCTCAGAGGATGCTATTCTGCTCTTCTGAAATAGACAACATTTTCTTCATATCATGTTTCTTTAGACCTGTCTGAATTTTAGAATGGATGTATTGTGATGGTGTAGGTTATATTACATGGATTTATTAGACTTTTTAAAATGTAGATGTTCCAAAGTTCTGCATCTGTGGCTTGTAGGCTGAGCATGGAAGCCATGAGATGCTAAATGTGTTTGTTAATTAACGGTCAATTACCGTGAGACCGGCAGTTATTTGCTTGGCAATCACCGGCTGACAAAATTTCATGACCGCCACTTCCCTATATCGAGGTACTTTGTTTGTGATAATATGCAAACCATAATGGAAAATATGCTGATTTCAAAGCCACCAAAACTTTATTCATTCACTTAATCGGTCCCCGTCTCACGTCTCTCCCTAAGATGATCTATTGCCTCAGTGAACTGACTGTGTATGTGCATAGGGCTCTGATGGGCCGCTTCTCTCTTGCCCCGTGAATGACGTCATTGCTGGTTAAAGAGGCAGATGTATGCTAATGTTGTTGATCAGTACAGTAAAATAAGTCCCAAATAGAAGGGAAACAGATTGTTTGTCATCTGTCTGTAGCCCCATGAAATCAGCCAAAATAAGCTCAATCACTCAATGCATGCACACACATTGAATACTCATTCACCTATATTGTGAATTGGCCTAGACTACATCTTGATTACACAGTTTATCAATAGAGATTTACTGTTGAAATACATGATTAACATTATGGGGCAGCAGCGTAGCCTAGTGTAGCCTAGTGGTTAGAGCGTTGGACTACTAACCGGAAGGTTGCGAGTTCAAACCTCCGAGCTGACAAGGTACAAATCTGTCGTTCTGCCCCTGAACAGGCAGTTAACCCACTGTTCCCAGGCCGTCATTGAAAATAAGAATATGTTCTTAACTGACTTGCCTGGTTAAATAAAGGTAAAATAAATTTAAAAAAAATGTTCTTATGTAGTTAGATTGGTAAAAACAAAGTCAATTTGATTGTGTAATTGATTCATTAATGCATACATGGCTGTCTCTGGAAAATGTTGACGTAAAAAATATAATGATATTGAACTTAAATGATTGATTAGAGGAGCAGCTGAGTTTCTGTCAGGATCAAGTGCCATTCTGTGACTTTTGCTAATATACTTTCTTTTTTTTGTTGCATGGTATCGTTTTGGTACTGTTTTGGTATTGAGTATTGTCATGGTATCGAGTATCGTGATACTTAACCTTGTCTCTGTATCCAAGTCAAAATTCTATTATCGTGACCACACTAGTTGGATCACTATATTGATATTAATTTGAAAAGTAGAGTCCGGACATTACATTTCCCCTCATGCCAGGGGCAATTGTGACAGTAGCTGGGGTCAAATATAACACCTAAAGAATAAACCAAATAAATCCACGCTGCTCTTTCCTGCAGTCAATGAGCAAAAGTGCCCTTTTTGGCCTCATGGGTGGAATGTTATTCATATTTTTTTTTCTTCATATTTTTCAGAATTTAATCTTTAAGTCTTTTTTTTTAAAGCATGAAAATCTGATGTTTCTATGTCCAACAGTTTTGTTATATTTCAGTCTTCACAGATGTGTATATAAAGTGTACCATAGGGATGCAAACTCAAAATTGAATACATTTCAACTCTATATCTGACATGGTACAGGTGTCTTCTTTTTTTAAAGCCCATAACCATGTGTGTGAGGTGTATACTTTTATTTCAAAGTAGATTTGTTTAAGACCACCAAGAATCACCCTGATCCTGATTTAGCCCACTGCAGTAAAATGTTGACTTCAAAATCATTCATGTTGATGAATGATCATATTATCATAGACATAAGTGATGATTTCGCAAGAAATATAAGTACTTCTAAGTACGTAACATTATTTACAGTGACACCCATGTTTGTGGATGGCCATTCTGTTTCTCTCAAAACATCTGAATAGTATGACGATAACCTAACTATATTATATACAACTTATTTGGTACTCTACAGGTCCCCATTGTTATTTAAAGTTTGTTTTTGTAAGTTAAAATCACAGTGACAACAATAGTGAGATGACAATCATGTCAATGTTTAGCCAACATATATCCAGCCTCCTGAGACCCATCAATTCATTTTTGTCCTCTATAGTGGATGTCAGTTCTTGGTCTGTATCTCTGCCATACAAGCCACTGTATTAAGTACTGTTGTCCCTTTGAGAGGATATTCTTGTCTTTTCAATGATTCCACACGTGTGGGGGTGTGACCGTGACAACTTTATCTTCCTGGTTCTTAAAAAATGGCCGCAGTCAAAATGCGTACATTTTATGGAAAATATTTTTATTTTATTTTTATTATATTTTTATAATTTTATTTGAAAAATAACTATGTGTAGTTGGGAATGATCATTTGAGTTTGTTATTCAGATTCTCTTCTAGTAAGTGAATATCTCAGGAATAGTTAAGTGAGTTGTCAGGACTGTGTAAGAATCTTTTCACATTCAATGAGCTAAATAAGAGCTTATCACAAAATGTCCTCTGTTGTGGACACCCAGATGCCGCAACTACTGTACCCATTGACTGTAATGTACATGTTTTCATATTTATGTCTTTTTCTTGGTAAAATGTTGTTTTTTTCACCCTAAACACTTATGTTATGTAAAAAATGAAGAGAGAAAAAAAGAATATCCTTTTTTTGCAGATAGTGCTGACAATTATGCTAGTTTGGAGTTGTGGACATTAATACTCAGTACAGTATACGAAAATTACCGCAGGTGAAAAAAACTACTTTCACCCCCAAAAACAAACATTAGCCCATAAAACTTGCAAAGAGTGAGATATGTGGCTTCAGGAGAGAACCTAAATGGGCATGCACTACGATAATTTTATCACTCTACCTCGTTTCTGTTTGAAGAAATTCAAGGTGTTACAATATCCCCCTGTCTCGCCTACTGTGTGCTCTTCTCATTATTTTTTAAGTAAAGTGTATTTCCATGTCTTTCCCCCATGGTACGGAGTTGTTTTTGAAACCGTATACTGGGCCGACCTTGTAGCCCTGTGATATGTAAACCCCGGGAGTGAGAAGCTCTGAAGTGGACCCCAGCCCTCCCGACATGTCTGTCATCATCACCAATTTACAGAGTTCACTGAGGTTGAGCTCATTTATTTCATTTTGTTCCTTTTTAGCCCCTATGTTTGTAACAGAGTTATTATCCAATATTCAACCCTCAATTACCCTAGTAAAACAAGGCTGATGCGCCCTGGGTGAGCGCTGAGCATATTAGATCCTGAAACTCCTCCAGCGTCTCCATGTTTAGAAAACGGTTACCAAGACCCCTCTAAGGAACTGTTGTAGACGAGAGAGGCTAGATGGTGGAATTCATTGGTTGCGGAACTGCGCCCTCTGGTTGCTTTGTCCTCTTATGTTGCTAGGCAATGTAGTGGTTTTTATGCGTTTAACTAACTATTTCGCGGTGAGAACGGGCGGGTAAGTAAATGTGTGTTTGCTTTAAATTATGTGGTTCAGTGTGTGGGCCTGTGTGTGTTGATATGCGGTGTGGTGCTGCTCTTCTGACATTAACCTAAGGCGGGTCACTGAGCTGGCAAGCCATCAGCTTTGCCTTACAAATTCTATAAATCGCCCTACTGAGAAATCAATAGTGCACATGAAGCCTCACATATCACAGGTGTTCATCCCTCCTCCTAACTCTTAAGATTTTTTTACCCCTTACTTTTCACCCATCACACCCCTTCCCTCCTCCACCCCACCCATTTTGTCGTAAGTGAAACTGCCCAATGTAGCGTGGCGACTCTTCATCATCGTGCCAATAAAGAACGCTCAAGTTATCACCATAATTAGAACTTCTCTGCCTGACAAGATTTAACCGAGCTGGTCTGTACCTGACATGGGTTCTAATTATGTGCCTGTGTATTAAGATAGGCCTTCTGAAACAAATGTTGCTGATGGTGTCTATCTTGGGCCTGGTCAGCCTTAGGGAGCATACATGCTGGAGTGGAGAGTAAATGAACAAACCACTGCCCATAATGGAGATTACTGGCAGGCTGTTTAATTGCACAACCTAAGCCTCGGGCCCCGCCTGCTTTTCTGTGATATTACTTTATTATGTGTCAAGAACTCACAATGGTGTGTGTGTGTGTGTGTGTGTGTGTGTGTGTGTGTGTGTGTGTCACATCTATAACTTGTGCCTCAACCACCACACTTTGCTAGGGACATGACATGGCGATAGCTGAAGGACAACAATTGCAATGCAAACTGACGAGTTGAACTCTTTGGGAATTAATGTTGTTCACATTTCAATCAATCCAATAACTTCTCTCTGTTACCAGAGGACTTTGAAAAGGGCAGCGCTCTCATCTGTATGAACATGCTGGCTTGTCTCCATATTCCCCAAGGTCTCCATATTCCCCAAGGTCTCCATAGTCCCCAAGGTCTCCATAGTCCCCAAGGTCTCCATAGTCCCCAAGGTCTCCATAGTCCCCAAGGTCTCCATAGTCCCCAAGGTCTCCATAGTCCCCAAGGTCTCCATAGTCCCCAAGGTCTCCATAGTCCCCAAGGTCTCCATAGTCAAATCAAATTTATTTATATAGCCCTTCGTACATCAGCTGATATCTCAAAGTGCTGTACAGAAACCCAGCTTAAAACCCCAAACAGCAAGCAATGCAGGTGTAGAAGCACGGTGGCTAGGAAAAACTCCCAAGAAAGGCCAAAACCGAGGAAGAAACCTAGAGAGGAACCAGGCTATGTGGGGTGGCCAGTCCTCTTCTGGCTGTGCCGGGTGGAGATTATAAAAGAAGATGGCCAAGATGTTCAAATGTTCATAAATGACCAGCATGGTCGAATAATAATAAGGCAGAACAGTTGAAACTGGAGCAGCAGCACGGTCAGGTGGACTGGGGACAGTAAGGAGTCATCATGTCAGGTAGTCCTGGGGCATGGTCCTAGGGCTCAGGTCCTCCGAGAGAGAGAAAGAAAGAGAATTAGAGAGAGCATATGTGGGGTGGCCAGTCCTCTTCTGGCTGTGCCAGGTGGAGATTATAATAGAACATGGCCAAGATGTTCAAATGTTCATAAATGACCAGCATGGTCGAATAATAATAAGGCAGAACAATTGAAACTGGAGCAGCAGCACGGCCAGGTGGACTGGGGACAGCAAGGAGTCATCATGTCAGGTAGTCCTGGGGCATGGTCCTAGGGCTCAGGTCCTCCGAGAGAGAGAGAAAGAAGGAGAGAATTAGAGAACGCACACTTAGATTCACACAGGACACCGAATAGGACAGGAGAAGCACTCCAGATATAACAAACTGACCCTAGCCCCCAGACACAAACTACTGCAGCATAAATACTGGAGGCTGAGACAGGAGGGGTCAGGAGACACTGTGGCCCCATCCGAGGACACCCCGGACAGGGCCAAACAGGAAGGATATAACCCCACCCACTTTGCCAAAGCACAGCCCCCACACCACTAGAGGGATATCTTCAACGACCAACTTACCATCCTGAGACAAGGCTGAGTATAGCCCACAAAGATCTCCGCCATGGCACAACCCAAGGGGGGGTGCCAACCCAGACAGGATGACCACATCAGTGAATCAACCCACTCAGGTGACGCACCCCTTCCAGGAACGGCATGAGAGAGAGACCCAGTAAGCCAGTGACTCGGCCCCTGTAATAGGGTTAGAGGCAGAGAATCCCAGTGGAAAGAGGGGAAAGGGCCAGGCAGAGACAGCAAGGGTGGTTCGTTGCTCCAGAGCCTTTCCGTTCACCTTCCCACTCCTGGGCCAGACTACACTCAATCATATGACCCACTGAAGAGATGAGTCTTCAGTAAGGACTTAAAGGTTGAGACGGAGTTTGCGTCTCTGACATGGGTAGGCAGACCGTTCCATAAAAATGGAGCTCTATAGGAGAAAGCCCTGCCTCCAGCTGTTTGCTTATAAATTCTAGGGACAATTAGGAGGCCTGCGTCTTGTGACCGTAGCGTATGTGTAGGTATGTACGGCAGGACCAAATCAGAGAGATAGGTAGGAGCAAGCCCATGTAATGCTTTGTAGGTTAGCAGTAAAACCTTGAAATCAGCCCTTGCTTTGACAGGAAGCCAGTGTAGAGAGGCTAGCACTGGAGTAATATGATACATTTTTTTGGTTCTAGTCAGGATTCTAGCAGCCGTATTTAGCACTAACTGAAGTTTATTTAGTGCTTTATCCGGGTAGCCGGAAAGTAGAGCATTGCAGTAGTCTAACCTAGAAGTGACAAAAGCATGGATTAATTTTTCTGCATCATTTTTGGACAGAAAGTTTCAGATTTTTGCAATGTTACATAGATGGGAAAAAGCTGTCCTTGAAATGGTCTTGATATGTTCTTCAAAAGAGAGATCAGGGTCCAGAGTAACGCCGAGGTCCTTCACAGTTTTATTTGAGATGACTGTACAACCATTAAGATTAATTGTCAGATTCAACAGAAGATCTCTTTGTTTCTTGTGACCTAGAACAAGCATCTCTGTTTTGTCCGAGTTTAAAAGTAGAAAGTTTGCAGCCATCCACTTCCTTATGTCTGAAACACATGTTTAGCAAGGGCAATTTTGGGGCTTCACCATGTTTCATTGAAATGTACAGCTGTGTGTCATCCGCATAGCAGTGAAAGTTAACTTCTTGCGTCGAGCCATCCCGGATCCGGGATAATGACTACAGCCTCAAGCTCATTACCATAACGCAACCTTAACTATTCATGAAAATCGCAAATGAAATTAAATAAATCTGCTAGCTCTCAAGCTTAGCCTTTTTTTAACAACACTGGCATCTCAGAGTTTCAAAATATGCTTCTCAACCATAGCAAAACAAGCATTTGTGTAACAGTATTGATAGCTAGCGTAGCATTTAGCGTTAGCATTCAGCAGGCAACATTTTCACAAAAACCAGAAAAGCATTCAAATAAAATAATTTACCTTTGAAGAACTTCAGATGTTTTCAATGAGGAGACTCTCAGTTAGATAGCAAATGTTCAGTTTGTCCAAAAATATTCTTTGTATCGCTCCGTTTGGTACATCACGTTTTGCTACCAAAAAAAAACGAAAATTCAGTCATCAAAACGCCGAACTTTTTTCCAAATTAACTCCATAATATCGACTGAAACATGGCAAAAGTTGTTTAGAATCAATCCTCAAGGTGTTTTTCACATATCTCTTCGATGATATATCGTTCGTGGAAGTGTGCTTTCTCCTCTGAATCCCATGGGAAAATGCCTGCGGCTGAAGGTTACGCACCAATTTAGACAAAGGACACCGGGCGGAAACCTGGTAAATGTAGTCTCTTATGGCCAATCTTCCAATGATATGCCTACAAATACGTCACAATGCTGCAGACACCTTGGGGAAACGACAGAAAGGGCAGGCTCATTCCTGGCGCATTCACAGCCATATAAGGAGACAATGGAAAACAGAGCCTCAAATATTCTGCTCATTTCCTGTTTGAAGTTTCATCTTGGTTTCGCCTGTAGCATCAGTTCTGTAGCACTCACAGATAATATCTTTGCAGTTTTGGAAACGTCAGAGTGTTTTCTTTCCAAAGCTGTCAATTATATGCATAGTCGAGCATCTTTTTGTGACAAAATATTGTGCTTAAATCGGGCATGTTTTTTAATCCAATAATGAAATAGCGCCCCCATAGGTTCCAAGAGGTTAACATTATGTTTTCGAATAACATCCCCAAGAAGTAAAATATATAGTGAAAACAATAGTGGTCCGAGCAGAACCTTGAGGAACACCGAAATTTACAGTTGATTTGTCAGAGGACAAACCATTCACAGAGACAAACTGATATCTTTCCGACAGATAAGATCTAAACCAGGCCAGAACTTGTCCGTGTAGACCAATTTGGGTTTCCAATCTCTCCAAAAGAATGTGGTGATCGATGGTATCAAAAGCAGCACTAAGGTCTAGGAGCACGAGGACAGATGCAGAGCCTCAGTCCGATGCCATTAAAATGTCATTTACCACCTTCACAAGTGCCGTCTCAGTGCTATGATGGGGTCTAAAACCAGACTGAAGCATTTCGTATACATTGTTTGTCTTCAGGAAGGAAGTAAGTTGCTGCGCAACAGCCTTTTCTAAAATTTTTGAGAGGAATGGAAGATTCGATATAGGCCAATAGTTTTTTATATTTTCTTGGTCAAGGTTTGGCTTTTTCAAGAGATGCTTTATTACTGCCACTTTTAGTGAGTTTGGTACACATCCGGTGGATAGAGAGCCGTTTATTATGTTCAACATAGGAGGGCCAAGCACAGGCAGCAGCTCTTTCAGTAGTTTAGTTGGAATAGGGTCCAGTATGCAGCTTGAAGGTTTAGAGGCCATGATTATTTTCATCATTGTGTCAAGAGATATAGTACTAAAACACTTGAGCGTCTCTCTTGATCCTAGGTCCTGGGAGAGGTGTGCAGACTCAGGACAGCTGAGCTTTGAAGGAATACGCAGATTTAAAGAGGAGTCCGTAATTTGCTTTCTAATAATCATAATCTTTTCCTCAAAGAAGTTCATGAATTTATCACTGCTAAAGTGAAAGTCATTCTCTTTTGGGGAATGCTGCTTTTTAGTTAGCTTTGCGACAGTATCAAAAAGGAATTTCTTATTGTTCTTATTTTCCACAATTAAGTTAGAAAAATAGGATGATCGAGCAGCAGTAAGGGCTCTTTGGTACTGCACGGTACTGTCTTTCCAAGCTAGTCGGAAGACTTCCAGTTTGGTGTGGCGCCATTTCCGTTCCAATTTTCTGGAAGCTTGCTTCAGAGCTCGGGTATTTTCTGTGTACCAGGGAGCTAGTTTCTTATGAGAAATGTTTTTAGTTTTGTAGGGGAGCAACTGCATCTAGGGTATTGCGTAAGGTTAAATTGAGTTCCTCAGTTAGGTGGTTAACTGATTTTTGTCCTCTGGCGTCCTTGGGTAGACAGAGGGAATTTGGAAGGACATCAAGGAATCTTTGTGTTGTCTGTGAATTTATAGCACAACTTTTGATGTTCCTTGGTTGGGGTCTGAGCAGATTATTTATTGCAATTGCAAACGTAATAAAATGGTGGTCCGATAGTCCAGGATTATGAGGAAAAACATTAAGATCCACAACATTTATTCCATGGGACAAAACTAGGTCCAGCGTATGATTGTGACAGTGAGTGGGTCCAGAGACATGTTGGACAAAACCCACTGTGTCACGCCCTGGTCGAAGTATTTTGTGTTTATCTTAGTTTATTTGGTCAGGCCAGGGTGTGACATGGGTTTTTGTATGTGGTGTGTATGTAGTGGGATTGTAGCTTAGTGGGGTGTTCTAGGAGAGTCTATGGCTGTCTGGAGTGGTTCTCAATCAGAGTCAGGTGTTTATCGTTGTCTCTGATTGGGCACCATATTTAGGCAGCCATATTCTTTGGTTGTGTTGTGGGTGATTGTCCTGAGTGTTAGTTGACACAAGTATAGGCTGTTTTCGGTTTTCGTTACGTTTAATTGTTTTGTAGTGTTTTTTGTATTGATTCGTGTTACGTTTATTTGATTAAACATGGATCGCAATATACACGCTGCAGTTTGGTCCGACTCTCCTTCACCATATGAAAACCGTTACACACTGAGTCGATGATGGATCCGAAAGCCTTTTGGAGTGGGTCTGTGGACTTTTCCATGTGAATATTAAAGTCACCAAAGATTAGAATATTATCTGCTATGACTACAAGGTCTGATAGGAATTCAGGGAACTCAGTGAGGAACGCTGTATATGGCCCAGGAGGCCTGTAAACAGTAGCTATAAAAAGTGATTGAGTAGGCTGCATAGATTTCATGACTAGAAGCTCAAAAGACGAAAACGTCTTTTTTTTTTGGAAATTGAAATTTGCTATCGTAAATGTTAGCAACACCTCCGCCTTTGCGGGATGCACGGGGGATATGGTCACTAGTGTAGCCAGGAGGTGAGGCCTCATTTAACACAGTAAATTCATCAGTTCTTAAGCCATGTTTCAGTCAGGCCAATCACATCAAGATTATGATCAGTGATTAGTTCATTGACTATAATTGCCTTTGAAGTAAGGGATCTAACATTAAGTAGCCCTATTTTGAGATGTGAGGTATCATGATCTCTTTCAATAATGACAGGAATGGAGGTGGTCTTTATCCTAGTGAGATTGCTAAGGCGAACACCGCCATGTTTAGTTTTGCCCAACGTAGGTCGAGGCACAGACACGGTCTCAATGGTGATAGCTGAGCTGACTACACTGACTGTGGTAGTGGCAGAGGCAGACTCCACTATGCTGGCAGGCTGGCTAAAAGCCTGCTGCCTGGCCTGCACCCTATTTCATTGTGGAGCGAGAGGAGTTATAGCCCTGTCTATGTTGGTAGATAAGATGAGAGCACCCCTCCAGCTCCTGTTTGTGGGTGAGTCCCAGAAAGAGGGCCAGTTATCTACAAATTCTATCTTTTGGGAGGGGCAGAAAACAGTTTTCAACCAGCGATTGTGCTGTAGAGCTCATCACTCCCCCTAACTGGGAGGGGGCCAGAGACAATTACTCGATGCCGACACATATTTCCAGCTGATTTACACTCAGAAGCTATGTTGTGCTTGGTGATCTCTGACTGTTTCATCCTAACATCGTTGGTGCCGACGTGGATAACAATATCTCTATACTCTCTACACTCGCCAGTTTTAGCTTTAGCCAGCACCATCTTCAGATTAGCTTTAATGTCGGTAGCCCTGCCCCCTGGTAAACAGTGTATGATCGCCGGATGATTCGTTTTAAGTCTAATACTGCGGGTAATGGAGTCGCAAATGACTAGAGTTTTCAATTTGTCAGAGCTAATGGTGGGAAGCTTCGGCGTCTCAGACCCCGTAACGGGAGGAGTAGAGACCAGAGAAGACTCGGCCTCTGACTCCGACTTGCTGCTTAATGGGGAAAACCGGTTGAAAGTTTCTGTCGGCTGAATGAGCGACACCGGTTGAGCGTTCCTACAGCATTTCCTTCCAGAAACCGTGAGAAAGTTGTCCGGCTGCGGGGAATGTGCCAGGGGATTTATACTACTATCTGTACTTATTGGTGGCACAGACGCTGTTTCATCCTTTCCTACACTGAAATGAACCTTGCCTAACGATTGCCTCTGAAGCTGGGCATGTAGCACAGCTATCCTCGCCGTAAGGCGATCCTTCTCCTGTATATTATGAGTACAGCGACTGCAATTAGAAGGCATCATGTTAATGTTACTACTTAGCTTCGGCTGTTGGAGGTCCTGACGAATCGTGTCCAGATAAAGCGTCCGGAGTGAAAAAGTTGAGAAAAAAATATATATATATAAACGGTAATTAAAAAGTAAAAACCGTAAAGTTGTCAGGTAGCAAAATAGGTTGGCAACAAAACGCACAGCAACTCGAAAACAAGTCTGCAAGTTGTGACCGGAAATGACCGCACCCCAAACTATCAAATGAGCTTAGAATGTGATTATTCATTGGGGCGGCGGGGTAACCTAGCAGGGTAGCCTAGTGGTTAGAGCGTTGGTCTAGTAACGGGAAGGTTCTGGATTTCATAAAGATGCACATCTTGCATTTAGTTTAATATGAATGTATTTAAGTACTTGGTGTCATTAATATTATCAGTTACACTTACATGCTTGGTCAAATGTATTGGCACCGTTGATAAAGATGAGCAAAAAAGTATGAAATAAATAATACTGAGCTGTATTGTATGCTAAACAAAATGATATTTTATACAAATAGAATTGCTCTAAAAAAAATACATTTGGTTCAACAAGTAATAGAAACAATTCTAAAAAACAATAGGGGTCAAAATGATTGGCACCCCTGTTTTCAATATCTTACAATACCTCACCATGCAAGGATAGTGATACTGAGCCTTTTTCTACAATGTTTTATGAGATTAGAGAACACATTGGGAGGGATCTTAGACCATTCCTCCATACAGAATCTTTCCAGATCCTTGATGTCCCTTTGTCTGTTTTACGGACTGCCCTCTTCTATTCAAATCACGGGTTCAAGCCTGGAGACTGAGATGGCCATTGCAAAATGTGGATTTTCATGATTTCCACTTGCGGCCAAGTGTCAGCCTCCTGGCAGAGGCAACCAGGTTTTTTGGCTAAAATGTCCTGGTACTGGGTAAAGTTAATGATGCCGTTGACCTTAACAATAGGCCCCAGGACCAGTGAAAGCAAATGGCCATAACATTAAAGATTTGTTTGTTTGAATTTTACCCCTTTTTCTCCCCAATTTCGTGGTATCCAATTGTTTTAGTAGCTACTATCTTGTCTCATCGCTACAACTCCCGTACGGGCTCGGGAGAGACTAAGGTTGAAAGTCATGCGTCCTCCGATACACAACCCAACCAAGCCGCACTGCTTCTTAACACAGCGCGCATCCAACCCAGAAGCCAGCCGCAAATATGTGTCGGAGGAAACACTGTGCACCTGGCACCCTATCCACAGCGATGGGACAGTAGTGGAGAGGGTAGTAAGTTTTAAGTTCCTCGGCGTACACATCACAGACAAACTGAATTGGTCCACCCACACAGAAGGCGCAGCAGCGCCTCTTCAACCTCAGGAGGCTGAAGAAATTCGGCTTGTCACCAAAAGCACTCAAACTTCTACAGATGCACAATCGAGAGCATCCTGTTGGGCTGTATCACTGCCTGGTATGGCAACTGCTCTGCCCACAACCGTAAGGCTCTCCAGAAGGTAGTGAGGTCTGCACAACGCATCACTGGGGGCAAACTACCTGCCCTCCAGGACACATATACCACCCGATGTCACAGGCCATAAAGATCATCAAGGACAACAACCACCCGAGCCACTGCCTGTTCACCCCGCTATCATCCAGAAGGCAGCTTCATCCAAAAAAACAGCTTCTATCTCAAGGCCATCAGACTGTTAAACAGCCACCATTAACATTGAGTGGCTGCTGCCAACACACTGACTTAACTTTAGCCACATTAATAATGGGAATTGATGTCAAATATATCACTAGCCACTTTAAACAATGCTACTTAATATAATGTTTACATACCCTACATTATTAATCTCATATGTATATGTATATACTGTACTCTATCATCTACTACATCTTTATGTAACACATGTATCACTAGCCACTTTAAACTATGCCACTTTGTTTACATACCCTACATTACTCATCTCATATGTTGTTACAGGAATTTAATTCCTATATGTTTTAATACCAAATTAAACACTGTCAATTCCTAAGAATTTGTAAGACTCTTATTTGCATAAAATGGACAGAGACTAGTCTCAAAATCAATCAGCAGCGTTTATTCTCGAGAGTACTGAACATGATACAGTTTACTTTGAAACACTTTATTCTGTTGCAAGGCTGAATGGACATGGACTAGAAGGATAGAGAGAGAGCCTCTGTGGACTGTAAACTGGTCTAGGGTTCATTTAGCTAAGATCGTAACATGTGTTTAGACATTTTACAGTATTAATTCTTTCAGTTATAAACTGAAAATGACGTCATTCGTTTTCGTACTACCCCGTCTCATATCTGCTCCAGTACAATGGCTTTATAGTTCTCAAGACTTAGATCATTTATGACCCGAGCAAAGGTCTGCCTGTGTAGATAAGCATTCTAGCCAGTCTGGTGATAAGTTCATTCATTTATACCAAGGAACAGCGACTGCAATTGTTCTACTTCTTGATTATAATTACACACATTATATTCAGTACTAGGATAAAAAGAAAATGAGTCAGTCCTGATTGAAATGTATACATAATTAGTCATTATTGATTTAAAAAATCCCTTAACATATGTATATACTGTACTCAATACGATCTACTGCATCTTTCCTATGCCGTTCTGTACCATCACTCATTCATATCTTTATGTACATATTCTTTATCCCTTTACACTTGTGTGTATAAGGTAGTAGTTTTGGAATTGTTAGGTTAGATTACTCGTTGGTTATTACTGCATTGTCGGAACTAGAAGCACAAGCATTTCGCTGCACTCGCATTAACATCTGCTAACCATGTGTATGTGACAAATACATTTTATTTTAACCTTGGTTAGCACTGCGCCCGGCCCGCCACAAGAGTCACTGGTGCACGGATATCCCTACTGGCCAAGCCCTCCCCACGACGCACAATTGGCCCAGCGTCATCCAGGTTAGGGAGGGCCTGGCCAGTAGGGATATCCCACGGACCTCCCGGTCGCGGCCGGTTGTGACAGCGCCTGGGTGTGAACCCAGAGTCTCTGGTGGCACAGCTGGCACTGCAGTACAGCGCCCTTAACCACTGCGCCACCCACACTCAGCTGGGCCTCACAAGTAATACAATTTTACAGTTGATATGGGGTTCTTTTCTACATGTGATTCCTATTTTCAACAACAAACCCTCCGCTGGTGTGCATGGCCAAAGAGCTTTATATTCATAGAGTTCACATGGAGGCGTGAATCCAACATGTCATTTGTTAACTTGTCTGCAAGTTAATAGGCTATTTATTGTACTTCAAAAGTGGTTTAGAATTGAGTTTGGTTGTCAACGTAACCAAATATCAACATGTGAAGGATATGTAATCTTCTGCTTGGAAGGTTCCAGCTGTGCAACTGACTGCACATTAATAATTCATATGTTGGATTCACATCTCAATTCCAGCCAAAAATCGAAGTTAAAGAATCAAATCCAACTTGATTATGTGTCCATCTGTGCCAAACAGAAGATCTCAAAATGTTGTATTTGAATGCGTTGACAACCAAACACAATTCAACATCACTAAATATCATTACATTTGAAATCAACCAGAGCTTGAATTGTATCGTATTGTCTATTTTTAGTTGAATTCTGGGTAGAATTGAAAAAAAAAAAAATTGTAGCTGATGACTTTGCAAATGCTTACGTAGACCCAATTAACATAAGTGATGATATACACCAATGGTTTGTACACTCAGTATGTACAAACCATTGGTATGAGGGATAAAGTATGGTCACATTTCATTTACTCTGTTGAACCTCTACCCTTTGGAAGGACTTCGGTAGCAACAGGGAATCTATTTTTGGTTTTTCAACTATCATTCTCACAATAGCACATCGGGGATAGTCAGTGTCAAATACCATAGCTAAGCTGGGCTTGGTTTTAAAACCCTGGATGGAAGACCAAAGGGAAGCTGTAAATAGATACATTCTCTAGTAGGAGGCTCAGCCCAGTGGAAACAAGGTTGAAGATCAAACTTTATTTTTACAGGTACAAATTCCACATCTTTAATACAAGGTTTGTCAATGTTGAAATGTGGTTACCATGATGACATAATCCGGTGGTTGAAGTGCCACCCTCAAATTCGCCATGATATCTCTGGCAGATCTAATGCATTCGTGAAGATATGACAGCCCTTTATAGCGTATCTTTCACGTGATGATGGGCAACACAACATACAACCTGCAACCAGCCCTGATCCATAGTAATTATTTTTAATGACAAGCATAATCCTTATACTGAGGGCTGTCATATCTTCACTAGGGTCCCCAAATCAATGAAGCAAGGTGCCAATTTTGTGTTCTGTTTTCTTTCTTTGTGTCCTGTTGAGGGGTTGGGGGGTATTCTTGATGTACTGTTTGCTGTAATTATCTGTCTGTTTGTAAAACAGAAAATTAATAAATAAAATATATAATTCTCTTTAAAAAAGAAAAAAAAGGTCACCCTCAAAACAACAGCTGACATTGATAACTTTTTTTTTCAAATCCAATGTATTTTCCATGTAGATTCCACGTCTTTGACCATTTACGTTGAAACAACTTTGATGCAATCCGTTTGTGCCCAGTGGGTTGGCCACAAATAGATCTTCCAGGAAGACAATAACCCCAAGCACACATCAAAATCGACAACGAAATGGTTCATTGACCACAAAATCCAAATTGTTCAATGGGGTTGAAGACCTATGGTTTGAGTCAAAGAGGGCAGTCCAAAGGATATCAAGGATCTGGAAATATTCTGTAATGGAGGAACGGTCTTAGATCCCTCCCAAAGTGTTTCCCCAATCTCATAAAACACTTTAGAAAAAGGCTTAGTGCCATTATCCTCGCAAGCTTAGGTATTGAAAACAGCGGTGCCAATCATTTTAACCCCTCTTTAAGAAAAAATAATTACTTGGAAAAACTAAAATTGTCAATTGTATTAGTATAATATATATATCTATATTTTTAAATTGAGCATACAATATTGCTCAGTATTTTTATTATTTATTTTATACTGTCTTTTTTTGCTCATCTTTATCGATGGTGCCAACAATTGTGAACTTGACTTTATATGCCTCATCACCCTGTAGCTTGGTGGGAACTCCAGAGTTTATGTGCTTGCCTTGCTGGCCTCGTCTGCTAGGGTCCCCTGCCTATGGTGACGGAGCGTGTCCATCTGTTTTTGATTTGTTTCCTGCCAGAGTGAGATGTGGAACTCATGGGGCGTCTGTGATTGTAACCATGCGCCACTGGAGTTTGATTTCAGCTGTGCTGTGCGCTCCTAGCCAGCATGGGCTTAATTGAAGTGCGTAACCATAATCAGTATTCCCCTCTGTGTGTTTGTGTCTGTATATATAGGAGCGTGGTTGAATGTGGGCTTATAGTCGTACTGTATTATACAGTATATTTATTTGTTTGCAGGTATGTGTGGGTGTGAGCAAGAGAGAGAGTCTGCACAACAAACATGTTGAATGAGGATATAACTGCAAATCCGGATTCCATTTGTAGTCTGATCCTTAAAACCCTCAGGGAAAAAGCTGCATTTGCCACTTGCCAGGAACTATTTCAATGCTACCACAAATGAACTGAATTTGAAGTCCCCCCTGAGAACAGAAAAAGGACAGTTGTGAATTAAACAACATTGCTAGCCACTGCTTTACTCAACCTCTTCGGTCTGTGGTTCTGCCTGGCCTTTATCCTTGACAACTACCAGTTCTTCATAGAACATACTCTGAAGTGAAGTGTTTTGTAGATTGTCTGTCTGTCCACCTCTGATGTTAGGGTCTTGCTTTTCAACAAATAAGCACCGATGCTCATTGTCAAACAGGTGGGTCCTTCCACCAATACGGTGACTTTTGCAAAGTGTAACCTGGTAAAATATATATATATATATACAGTCAAAAGATCACAAAGACTGCTGCCTCAGTTTTGTATGATGACAATTTGCATATACTCCAGAATGTTATGAAGAGTGATCAGATGAATTGCAATTAGTCGCAAAGTCCCTCTTTGCCATGCAAATGAACTGAATCCCCAAAAAACATTTCCACTGCATTTCAGCCCTGCCACAAAAGGACCAGCTGACATCATGTCAGTGATTCTCTTGTTAACACAGGTGTGAGTGTTGACGAGGACAAGGCTGGAGATCACTCTGTCATGCTGATGGAGTTCGAATAACAGACTAGAAGCTTCAAAAGGAGGGTGGTGCTTGGAATCATTGTTCTTCCTCTGTCAAATATGGTTACCTGCAAGGAAACACGTGCCATCATTGCTTTGCACAAAAAGGGCTTCACAGGCAAGGATATTGCTGCCAGTAAGATGGCACCTAAATAAACCATTTATCAGTTCAACAAGAACTTCAAGGAGAGCGGTTCAATTGTTGTGAAGAAGGCTTCAGGGCGCCCAAGAAAGTCCAGCAAGCGCCAGGACCATCTCCTAAAGTTGATTCAGCTGTGGGATCAGGACACCACCAGTACAGAGCTTGCTCAGGAATGGCAGCAGGCAGATGTGAGTGCATCTGCACGCACAGTGAGGCAAAGACTTTTGGAGGATGGCCTGGTATCAAGAAGGGCAGCAAAGAAGCGACTTCTCTCCAGGAAAGACATCAGGGACAGGCTGGTATTCTGCAAAAGGTACAGGGGTTGGACTGCTGAGGACTGGGGTAAAGTCATTTTCTCTGATGAATCCCCCTTTCCGATTGTTTGGGGCATCCATAGAAAAGCTTGTCCGGAGAAGACAAGGTGAGCGCTACCATCAGTCCTGTGTCATGCCAACAGTAAACCATCCCGAGACCATTCATGTGTGGGGTTGCTTCTCAGCCAAGGGAGTGGGCTCACTTACAATTTTGCCTAAGAACACAGCCATGAATAAAGAATGGTACCAACACATCCTCCGAGAGCAACTTCTCCCAACCATCCAGGAACAGTTTGGTGACGAACAATGTTGAGGTGATAACTAAGTGGCTCGGAGAACAAAACATAGATATTTTGGTTCCATGGCCAGGAAACTCCCCAGACCTTAAACCCATTGAGAACTTGTGGTCAATCCTCAAGAGGCGGGCGGACAAACAAAACCCCACAAATTCTCACAAACTCTCAAGCATTTATTATGCAAGAATGGGCTGCCATCAGTCAGGATGTGGTCCAGAAATTAATTGACAGCATGCCAGGGTGGATTGCAGAGGTCTTGAAAAAGAAGGGTCAACACTGCAAATATTGACTCTTTGCATCAACTTCATGTAATTGTCAATAAAAGCCTTTGACACTTCTGAAATAATTGTAATTATACTTCTGTATTCCATAGTAACATCAGACAACAAATATTTAAAGACACTGAGGCAGCAGACTTTGTGAAAATGTATATTTGTGTCATTCTCAAAACTTTTGGCCACAACTGTATTATATATATATATATATGAATGACTTGATCAAGGAAACAAAAATAACTACAGCTTTACAATGATAGTGAAAACGTGGAGAAAGTTTGGGGTTAAGTGGGTTAAAATCTTCCATAGTGTACGGAGGGACACTTTAGCAAGTCTTTATTCATATAAAAAATGATAGAATTATTGAATTCTCCACGTGGTCTATATTAAAGGGAACTTCATTGAATATAACCGGTATTTAACATTCAATATTGGTGCACAATTTCTACTTAAAATATCAAAGGGACTCAAAAGGCACTCTTTTTGTGGAACGACACGGGTGCTAACCGACGGAACAATTCTCATCTGTAAAAATAAGCTGTTCAAGGAAGACAGGGGACCAATAGACAATCATGTTCCCCATCTTCCACCTCTTCCAGGTAGTGTGCTGGCTGGCTCCATAGACTGTCTGGAGGCGGAGCGGGGCTGTGTGCAGGATGAGGGCTGTATGGGGGTGTACAGGGTGCTAGAGTACTGTGCTGCTGAGGAGGCTGTGTCGCCTCTGGGCCCAGACGCCCGACGTGAGTGCCTGGAGGCCCAGAGCGCCCTGCAGCACTACCACCCCCTCCAGGCCTGCAAGTGTCAGCGCGGCTCCCGCCGGGAGGAGCTCTGCCTCCGGGTCTACTGGACCGTCAGATTCGCTGGTGGGTTTGACTGTGTTTATGTTTTGTATTTTATCTGTTCGATTGTATTGGTGCGTGTGAGGTTGTTTCTGTCCTTACGGCCTCTGTGTTTTCACAGTGTACGATGAGAACGAGGTGTCTCCGTATGAGGATCTGGAGGTGGAGTTTGTGAGGCACATAGAGATGTCACGCATGGCCTCCATCATGGCAGGTAAATGCTGCTCACTGCTCCGTCAATACATAGCTTTCTCTTATTGAAACATCTCTGAATAATTCGCTCTGGCTATCTACTCCAATTTCAGAGCACTCTCATCTGAATATGCCAGAGCGCAGAAGAACTGATCAATTTACGAACGCTCAACATCCATGGAATATGGCCGGTGTCAGTAAACGTCGGCAAAAAAGTGAATTGAAATTGTTGCCAGTAGCAGTTAGTCACCACTGCTCTGCTAGGGTTAGTAAAATGGTCAGAGTGAGGTGTTCTCTCATTAGTGTCTGGAAGCAGCTAGCAAGCTCGCCAACGTTAGCCAGGTAGCTTGGGTGCTTGATCAACCCCACTCCTCGGTCCGATCGTCCAGTGTGGGCTCTGAACGCGAACGGACAATCTGACAACGCTCTGAATTTACGTACGCCCAGGGCACACTCTGAGCACACTCTGGCACCCCAGAGTGAATTTTACATGTCAGTCTGGGACGTTTTTGCGTTCCAGAATCATATATTTTATGGTTTTGTCTGTTATTCATTGCCCCTTTTCCCAAAACACAACCACCTTCTTCCATTCTTCTGTGTTTTCTCCCTCTCCTCCCAGCTTCCTCTCTGCCTCTGGATGGGCAGAACCAGTGTTTGAAGGCAGCCCAGGACTGTGGTCTGTATGAGAAGTGTGGTTCTCTGAGGTCGGAGTATGTTGTGTCCTGCACCAAGCGGCCACCGGGTTCCGACGGCAGCTGTAACAGACAGAAGTGCCACCGAGCGCTGCGACGCTTCCTGGAGCGGGTGCCAGAGGAGTACAGCTTTGCCCTGCTCTTCTGCCCCTGCTCCGATGCCCTCTGTGGGGAGCGCCGGCGGAAGACCATCGTACCCTCGTGTTCCTATGAGGAGAGAGACGGCAAGCCCAACTGCCTCAGCCTGCAGGGCTACTGTGCCAGGGACAAGCTGTGTAGGTGAGCTGAACTGGCTGGGGAAACACGGTTACTGGGAGATTTGACATCAGACTAAACTTTTCCACTCAACTCTAAGTACTGTATTGAGGCATATTAACAGTTATAATCACAATACAAAGATTCATAACTAGCGTAGTATTTGCAGGGGGCTTAACTGATTTCATTATAGCGCATGAGTGTGAAGGGAGGTTTTGTAGCGAATGTGAGGGTAGACATAGGTGGAGAGGACTGGATCTACATACAATAAATATTTAATGAACTACCACCTGAATCTTCAACTTCAGATCCTTATATACAGTACAATATTTACAGTACCACGAGTTCAGATGTTTGAGTTCCCTACAGAGAAAATAATTGTTGTTCAATAATCTTTTTTTTATTTTTCTCCCCAATTTCATGGTATCCAATTGGTAGTTACAGTCTTGTCTCACTGATGCAACTCCAGTACGGACTCGAGAGCTGTGCGTCCTTCAAAACACAACCCAACCAAGCCGCACTGCTTCTTGACACAATGCCCACTTAACCCGGAAGCTAGCCGCACCATTGTGCCAGAGGAAACACCAAGCACCTGGCGACCGTGTCAGCGTGCACTGCACCCGGCCCGCCACATGAGTCTCTAATGCACAATGGGACAAGGACATCCCTGACGGTCAAACCCTCCCCTAACCCGAACGACGCTGGGCCAATTGTGTGCCGCCCCATGGATCTCCCGGTCGTGGCCGGCTGCGACAGAGCCTGGACTCAAACCCAGAATCTCTAGTGGCACAGCTAGCACTGCGTTGCAGTGCCTTAGACCACTGCGCCACTCGGGACGCCCTGTTGTTCAATAATCATCATAATTAGCTAGGTTTCCATCCAATTTGCGACAGATTTTCATGCGTAAATGGCTATGCGTGATGACGTAGTTAACATAAAAATAACTTTCTGTTAAAATACCATGTAACGAATGAAAAATACAAGTTAAATGGGTCTCCGTCGCACTTTCATCTCTACTGATGGTTGTCACAAAAACTATTGCATTATATAGAAAATGTCCCCACTCTGGTCTTGGTACATGTGCTCTAGCCAACAGCTCACAGATAGAGTGGGGGGTAGAGTACATTATGAGATTATTATGGATAAGAGCGATAATTATTTGTATTTGTCAAATGACAGCCAAGCATCGAGCATTATCTTACCAGAATAAGACCCTCAAGAAGATCCTACTGTAACGGTTCTCCTCTTCTTCTGAAGAGGAGGAGTAGGAGAGATCGGACCAATGTGCAGCGTGGTAAGTGTCCGTTTTAGTTTATTAAACTGAACACTAAAGAATACAAAATAACAACGTGAATGATCCAAACGAAAACCGAAACAGTCCTGAAATGTGACACAAACATTACAACAGGAAACAATTACCCACAACTCAAAAGTGAAACCAGGCTGCCTAAGTATGGTTCTCAATCAGGGACAACGATTGACAGCTGCCTCTGATTGAGAACCATACCAGGCCAAACACAAAAATCCCAAAACATAGAAAAAGGAACATAGACAACCCACCCAACTCACACCCTGACCATACTAAAACAAATACATAACAACAGAACTAAAGGTCAGAACGTGACACCTACCATATCCAACAAACAAATTGTTAATGTTTCCATCAGCCCGGTCATGACTTTTTTTCGTGCGCCAGGTAATTTATTCACATAAATGACTGGATGGAAACATGGTTACTTATAACATTGATGACATTCGTAATAATAAAGACTAATGATATGTCGATTATGTCTCTGTGTCTGGCTCTGTCCCAGGCTGCAGTGTTTTTATTCCACCGGCTGCTCAGAGGTGTTTTGAATGGATGAGTATGCTTGGGGAGCAGGTTTAGAGGTGTTAGTCTGTGAATTATGAATGCACCACTGGGTTTGACGAGCAGAGTCTATGTCCCAGTGTTCCTATAAAGTCAATATTCATGCCACAGGTAACATCCAAAGCTAATATTCAATATGTTTATAACAGTGTTAATTTTGTCAACAGAAATAGTGATTAAAATAAATAAACACACACATTCTTCAGTTGCAATTGAGGAGACTATAACTGACTAAATAGACTAAAAAAACTATAACAAAAAAAAAGAAATAATTTCAGTTGACTAAAACGAGACAAGATGAAATGATCTCTGACTAAAATCTGACTACTAAGTGGATTGGACAAGAGTTTTTGGTACGCACAATTAATATTAGCAGCACAGATGCGCAGGGCAGTTGTGTTCAGCAGTGGGAAGGACACACCACACCCGCCACACACAGCCTACACCGGCTTCGTGAGCTGTAGGGGAGCAACATTTAACACCCGCCACACACAGCCTACACCGGCTTCGTGAGCTGTAGGGGAGCAACATTTAACACCCGCCACACACAGCCTACACCGGCTTCGTGAGCTGTAGGGGAGCAACATTTAACACCCGCCACACACAGCCTACACCGGCTTCGTGAGCTGTAGGGGAGCAACATTTAACACCCGCCACACACAGCCTACACCGGCTTCGTGAGCTGTAGGGGAGCAACATTTAACACCCGCCACACACAGCCTACACCGGCTTCGTGAGCTGTAGGGGAGCAACATTTAACACCCGCCACACACAGCCTACACCGGCTTCGTGAGCTGTAGGGGAGCAACATTTAACACCCGCCACACACAGCCTACACCGGCTTCGTGAGCTGAAGGGGAGCAACATTTAACACCCGCCACACACAGCCTACACCGGCTTCGTGAGCTGTAGGGGAGCAACATTTAACACCCGCCACACACAGCCTACACCGGCTTCGTGAGCTGTAGGGGAGCAACATTTAACACCCGCCACACACAGCCTACACCGGCTTCGTGAGCTGAAGGGGAGCAACATTTAACACCCGCCACACACAGCCTACACCGGCTTCGTGAGCTGAAGGGGAGCAACATTTAACACCCGCCACACACAGCCTACACCAGCTTCGTGAGCTGTAGGGGAGCAACATTTAACACCCGCCACACACAGCCTACACCGGCTTCGTGAGCTGAAGGGGAGCAACATTTAACACCCGCCACACACAGCCTACACCAGCTTCGTGAGCTGTAGGGGAGCAACATTTAACACCCGCCACACACAGCCTACACCGGCTTCGTGAGCTGTAGGGGAGCAACATTTAAAGCTGTAGGGGATAATTGCGTTGTTTCCTCTATAAACTCTTCGTTCATATGCCACCGTGATATACAATAAGGCCGTGACAACAAAAGGACAACAGTCACACTGTGGCGGAATAAATTCAACTACACGTACGTTTGTTTCATCACAAAACCAGAGAGCAACATCTGTCCGGTGAAGTCCACAAAGCAAATATTGCAAACCAACAGTTATATCACCTGCAGCATGGTCAAGCAAGTTCATGTTTTTGACAGTTTACTAAATAAATAACGACTGATTTAGAACCATGGAGTTGCAGCACAAAGACGACAGGAGCCTCCGCTAATTCCAGCACCATTTCAACTTAAACATTTACACGTCGTCAAATCAACCAGGCTGTATACTGAGACAGACTAAAGAAGGATTTTTTTTAAGCCTTGAGAAAATTGAGACATGGATTGTGTATGTGTGCCGTTCAACGGGTGAATGGGCGGGGCAAAATATTTCAGCGCCTTTTAAACGGGTTATAGTAGTAGGTGCCAGGTGTACCAGTTTGTGTGGAGAAACTGTAACGCTGCTGGATTTCTCCCCCTGCCAACAGTTTCCCGTGTGTATCAAGAATGGTACACCATCCAAAGGACATCCAGCCAACTACAAACTATTTAGTCCAATCAATGTGGCTAAAGATCATGTTGGCTGTGCATGGTACTGATTTATGTCTGTCTGTGTGTGTATGTGTGCGAGTGGACGTGTTTAACTATTCATGTGGGGACCAGTCACTCTGTAATCACTCTGTAATTTAGGTTAGTATTGTGGAGTAACTACAATGTTGTTGATCCATCATCAGTTTTCTCCATTCAGAGCCATTAAGCTCTGTAACTGTTTTAAAATCACCATTGGCCTCGTGGTTTTCTTCCTCTCCTAGATGAGGCAGTCATTCAGACCCATAGGGCGGCGAACAATTGGCCCATCGTCGTCCGGGTTAGGGGAGGGTTTGGCCATCAGGGCTGTCCTTGTCCCATCGCGCACTAGAGGCTCCTGTGGCGGGCCGGGTGCAGTGAACGCTGACACGGTCGCCAGTTGCACGGTGTTTCCTCTGACACATTGGTGCGGCTGGCTTCCGGGTTAAGTGGGCATTGTGTCAAGAAGCAGTGCGGCTTGGTTGGATTGTTTTTCGGAGGATGCACGGCTCTCGACCTTCGCCTCTCAGTACTGGAGTTGAAGCGATGAGACAAGACTGTAACTACCAATTGGATACCACAAAATGGGGGAGAAAAAACCCAGAAAAAAATAACTATTATTGCACACAAATCAAATCTGACAAATGTATGGGCTTTCCTCTGACACTGCCTATTATATAGGTCCTGGGTGGCAGGAAGCTTGGCCCTGTTGATGTACTAGGCCGTACTCACTAGAGGTCGGCCGATTAATCGGAATGGCCGATTAATTAGGGCCGGTTTCAAGTTTTCATAACAATCGGAAATCGGTATTTTTGGACACCGATTTTGCCCCCAATATTTTTTTTACTAGGCAAGTCAGTTAAGAACATATTCTTATTTTCAATGACGGCCTAAGAACGGTGGGTTAACTGAACGACAGATTTTTACCTTGTCAGCTCAGGGATTCAATCTTGCAACCTTACGGTTAACTAGTCCAACGCTCTAACCACCTGCCTCACGAGGAGCCTGCCTGTTACGTGAATGCAGTAAGAAGCCAAGGTAAGTTGCAGGCTAGCATTAAACTTATCTTATAAAAAATAATAAATCAATCATAATCACTAGTTAACTACACATGGTTGATGATATAACTAGTTTATCTAGCATGTCCTGTGTTGCATATAATCAATGCGGTGTGCATTTGCGAAAAAGGATTGTCGTTGCTCCAACGTGTACCTAACCATAAACACCAACGCCTTTCTTAAAATCAATACACAGAAGTATGTATTTTTAAACCTGCATATTTAGATACAAGAAATCCAGGTTAGCAGGCAAAATTAACCAGGTGAAATTGTGTCACTTGTCTTGCGTTCATTGCACGCAGAGTCAGGGTATATGCAACAGTTTGGCCGCCTGGCTCATTGCGAAATAATTTGCCGTAATTATGACATAACATTGAAGGTTGTGCAATGTAACAGGAATATTTAGACACAGGGTTGCCATACATTAGATAAAATACAGAACTGTTCCGTATTTCACTGAAAGAATAAACGTTTTATTTTCGAAATAATAGTTTCCGGATTCTACCATATTAATGACCTAAGGCTTGTATTTCTGTTATGTTATAATTAATTCTATGATTTGATAGAGCAGTCTGAGCGATGGTAGGCACCAGCAGGCTCGTAAACATTCATTCAAACAGCACTTTCGTGCGTTTTGGCAGCAGCTCTTCGCAATGCTTAAAGCATTGCGCTGTTTATGACTTCAAGCCTATCAACTCCCGAGATTAGGCTGGTGTAACCGATGTGAAATGGCTAGCTAGTTAGCGGGGTGAGCGCTAATAGTGTTTCAAACGTCACTCACTCTGAGACTTGGAGTAGTTGTTCCCCTTGCTCTGCATGGGTAAAGCTGCTTCGAGGGTGGCTGTTGTCGATGTGTTCCTGGTTCGAGCCCAGGTAGCGGCGAGGAGAGGGATGGAAGCTATACTGTTACACTGGCAATACTAACGTGCCTATAAGAACATCCAATAGTCAAAGGTATATGAAATACAAATCGTATAGAGAGAAATAGTTTTATAATTCCTATAATAACTACAACCTAAATCTTCTTAACTGGGAATATTGAAGACTCTTGTTAAAAGGAACCACCAGCTTTCACCTGTTCTGAGCAAGGAACTTAAACGTTAGCTTTTTTACATGGCACATATTGCACTTTTACTTTGTTCTCCAACACTGTGTTTTTGCATTATTTAAACCAAATGTTTCATTATTTATTTGAGACTAAATAGATTTTTATTAAAATTAAAGTTTTCATTCAGTATTGTTGTAATTGTCATCAAAAATCGTCCCGATTAATCAGTAGCAGCTTTTTTGGGTCCTCTAATAATCGGTATTGGTATCGGCATTGACAAATCATAATAGGTCAACCTCTATAGCCTACAATAAATGGCTATTCCTGCTCTTTTCCTGCAATCCATCAAACGCATATGGTATTATAGTTGTCCCTGACTTGTGGTCAGACTCGCTTAGGTGGAACAAACTTAAACTTGCGCCTTTTTTCAATGCTGATTTGAACGTCATAGAGAAAGCAGAAAGGGACCCCAAAAAATTCTAGAAGTAAATCATCTAGTTTTTCAACGTTTTGGAACTTTCAGATAGAAATGTGCTATGTAGAACAAACATGTCTTTCTGACATGTTTAATAAGGAATAACGTTGGCTTTATTCATGGCATTTCCATATGCAACGTTCGAGAATGTTTTGCAACTGAACTTGGCCCTGGTACCATTACCAGTAGCCTCAATGCAAATATTTGGTGGCACAGAAAAAATGGAAAAGGGAGAGCAAATTGTTTATTGACTAAACTCTTCTTGCTACTACACTATATCACACTGGGTGAGTAACTTTATTTTAAGTTCATGTTGACCCAGTGACTCCGACTTGAGCACTTGTATCACGACTTGAGTACTGGCTCTCTGACTTCAGCCACAGGAGACTTGGGACTCGATTTGGACTCGAGGTTTAGTGACTCAACTACATCATTGGGTGAAACAGTCATTAACTCCAGTTCAAAGTCATTAGCCCCCGTTCTACTTTTGGACATTAGTGTGGCTGTGGCGTCTGTGGAATGCCGATAACAATGGCAAGGACACAACCAAGTGATGGAGGTGCAACCCATTCCACTTTGCATCACCATCTGGTGATTGCGCTACTCTCTCTCTCTCTCTCGTTCACTCTCTTTTTTCGCTCTCTTTCTCCCTCTGCACTCCTGTGTGTCTTGCTTGTTTTGTATGTAATATCTACGTAGGCTGAAATAGGAATTTACATGGCAAAATAATTCTTATATATATTTATTCTGTTGGGAAGAGAATGGGATGTTATGCAGAAAAAAAATACTGTATGTTGGTAAGACAATGATATGTATGTTGGATGTCAGTGATTTATGTTTATTGTAGGTTACTGAGGGAATACAAAATGTGATGTGACTAAAACGTGACTAAAATGAAAGGACATTTAGTTTAATGGCCCACCGTTTTCATCATTTTGACAATAACTAGACCAAATCATTATTCAACAGACACAAATGTGACTAAGACTAAATTATACTTTAGTCAAAATGACTAAGACTAGATTAAATCTAAACGAACACTGGTTCATAATAATGGCGCAGCACCTCTCATCATGCTTCAGATAATGATTTTAAAATGTCTATAAAATAAACATTGCGTGTGCTAACACTAAGATTCCTAGGTGGAAGGTTATCTTTCTGTAGGCTTTCATGTGCTGTGGATTCTGCCTTTCGCTAGGTACTAAATCCCCCAAAACATAATTGCAAAGGTGCCCTCAGAAAATTACATCGCCAAGTTGCCAACCCAGTATTGGCACCTGTTTACAATTATGTTTGTCTCCCTTTGTGTGTGTTTGTGCGGGTTTGTGTGAATGTGTGTGTTGGTGTGTGTGTGTGTGTGTGTGTGTGTGTGTGTCAGATCTCGGCTGGCTGATTTCCAGCACAACTGCCAGCCCTCGTCCCATTCTCCCTCTGGCTGCATGAGAGAGAGTGGAGCCGTCTGCCTTAAGGCCTACGCCGGGCTCATAGGTGAGCTGGAGAGAGAACAGGATCGAGGGGGTGGAAGAAATGAGATAGAGGGAAGGGATGGAAGAGGGATTAACGACAACAAGGAAGGAACAATGGTAGAGAAGGAGTTCTGCGTTGACCCCAATGACCTTATAATCAGATCATTGTTGTTAGCTCTTGATAACCCCAGGGTATATAGGTAGCCACTCATTTCATAGCCAATTGCCTTGTTTGGCTTTGGATCAAACGTTCCAAAGTTCGTATAGAAGTCAAGCCTGCTGACACGTCTCTAATCAACAACCTCCTCCAGGCACCATCATGACCCCCAACTACGTGAACAATATCAGTATGGACGTGTCCCAGTGGTGCAGCTGTGAGGGAAGTGGGAACCAGTGGCAGGACTGTCTGCGCGTCCTGCACATGTTTGACAGCAACGTCTGTCTGCGTGAGTAACACTCCCTCAACCGCCTACAACGCCATCCCCTAGAGGCTGCTCCAGCAATATCCCTGGTCTTGTGAGCCCACTTGAAATCAGCAGATCACACAAATAGATTAGCGGGCGCTCTGTAGCCCGGTAGCCCTAGAGAGCTGCCTACTTGTTCTGTATGGTATACTGTAGCCCAGCATTTAATTACAATATTGATGGACAGCAGTGTAAATTGAAACGGTTTCATTCGTGTCTGATTCCCATATCGCAACTGAGGTGAATAACTGAACGATTGCCATGCCTTAAGGGTGCAATGCCCAGTTGATTAACGCATTCATGGCTGCTAGGAATAACGGAATGTTCTGAGGACATTTGGCCTCGTCGGCAGTGGGTATAATGGGGATGATGATAATGTGGTAATGATGATGTCTGTTGTTGTGTCTCAGGTAATGCTATCATTTATTTGGGTGGCTCTTCCCCTCGCCCTGTGGAGAGCACTACTCTGCCACCTCGTCGCCACGCATCTGCCACCCCCTCCCCCCACATCTTTCAGGACAAGATCAATGTCAACGTCAACGTTTTATCAGAGCGCAACAGTGTGAGTATAAGTACTCCTCGTTGCCTCACCAAACCCAGACTGCTTAAATACTGTACAGTAACTTAAAAACAATGGTGGCCAAAAAGCTTGTTCCTTGGGTTTTTCTAGAGTAGGTTCTCACTAGGATGTTCTGTGAATTGCATGATGACCTACGGTGTGACGTGAGTGCCAACAGAGCTGCCTGAGTGTCAAAGTTCACACACAGAACTGACCTGATATATATATACTCCCAACACATCTGACTCAACACAGGGCTCACTTTCACAGTCAACACATTACTGTGGCGTTGAACAAGACCCAGCACCTCCCTTTTTACCTTCACTTCCCTTTATTTCTCCCTATCCTTTCTGTCCCATTTCCCTATCTCTCTCTCACTCACTGTGCGTGAGGATTAGCCAGAGGTGTTTGCAGGAGGGAGCATCAATCCTCTTGTGTTGATATTAATTTATTCACACCCATCTGTCTCCTCTCCCCCTTTCTCTTGTCATCCTAATCCCTCTCACTCGCTTTCTCCTCCGCTACAATCCTTTACACCGTTCCAATCCCTCCCTCTCTTCTTTCCCCCCTAACCTCTAAACCTCCCTCCCTCTGAGTGCAGGTTGTAGATGTTCCTCTGTAATACACTTATTTTCTTCCACTTTCTTCCCCTCACTCTGGTGATCTTATTCTGTGACCACGACTCTCACCTTTCTTTCTAATAACAAAGATGCTGACACCTTTCGAATCGGGATTCAACACCCTACATTGAAAAGCAACTTTTAACGCTGAGTTGCTTTTTTTCTCTGTCAGGAGGCTCATGATACCCTACCTATTCCACACAAATAATGGATCGTTTTAACAACCCTTTTTCCTGCCAAGATGTTTCATATTTACAACAAGCAGATACACTATGGACTGACTGTATGAGATGGTTAATTACCTGCAAATTCCATTCTCTCTATTCAGGGGTGCAACTTTCACAGGGGACGGGCGGGACATGTCCCCCCTCCCCACACATTCTGAAATTGCATTTTTGTCCCCCACCAGTTTTATCATTGGGAATGTGATACAAAACGAGGCAATTGTTTTGCGGACGCCTACCAAGCAGTCGGGTAGGCTGTTTGGAGTGTTTATCCGAGCAGATAAAAAAATAAAAATTGTGTCCCCCACTTCTAAAACCAAAGGTGAGCCCCTGGCTCTGCTTGAATTCTGAATGATCACATTCCCTCTCTCTCTCTCTCTCTCTCTCTCTCTCAGGTGGAAGACACTGAAGAGGAAGAAGAGGAGGAAAGTCAGGAATTCAACGTTATCCCTCAATATTCTGAGAAGGAGAAGTCTAGTGTGGGCTCCGGGGCCCGAGGGGGCCATAGAGGAGCGTCAGGCCAAACAGTACCCATGCTGCCTCTGCTGCTGCTGCTGCTGCTGCCCGCTGCCATGCTGGGCTGGGGGTGTCAGGGTTAACAAGCCCCCCCCCCCCTACTACCTCCCTTACGCTCAGCTACGGTATCACATTCACTGGGTCACCTCCACCATGGCAATGAGATAGAATGGACTGATGGGGAGACTTAAGGCTGAGGGAAGAACGACCACAAGGAGGAAATGGACATTTTTTCTGTTTTACATTACTTGCTGTATTTCTGTTTTCCTTTCTTACTTTCCAACGACTGGTCCGTTTCTGTATTCTCCATCTTTCCTCTCCTGCTCTGTCTACTTGCGATCTGTTTAAGTAGTCATAGCTGCCCATCTCTTTTGCTCCTCTCTCACGTAAAGTAGACATAGTTGAACAACCTGGGCCGATAAATAAGTCGATGGCTGAATTAATAAGGTCTGTCTGGATGAATCGATATGGCTGTCTGTCCGGTGCCTGTCTCAAGATTGGCTATCCAGCTCCACTCTCCCTCTTCACGAGGAGCTCATCGCCCAAGGCCAGTAACAGCACCGATCTCCAAGAAAACATGACCAGTGATTGGTGGAACCATGACGGTTCATTCCTTTGATTATTTGTGTGCCATGTCTCACCTCGCCTCTTTCGTTCTCCTTCGTTAAACATCCTTTCTTTCATCATCCCTTGGATACGAGGGTTGTTGGGCGAGCCACTCTGTGCTATAAACCATAGAGACCTCTGTTGCGCTTCCTTCCTGTCTCTTACGTTGCTCTCCTTGTTTGCACCCTCTTCGCCGCCTCAGACCAGATGCCACTGACCTCTCCAGTTTGTACACCACTTATTCTCAGCCTTGTGGAGGAGATCTGAGAAACCCACCACAGGCACAATAATTATACCACATTTGAATAATGACAACGGCAGAGGAAAACAACATAAGCGATAAAACATGAAATCAGATGGCTCAGCGGGCAGGTGCTGGGGCCGTCTGGATTTGAGCTCAGGGGAGAGAGGAACCAATTTGCTGCTGTCTGTAGTTCACAAGTGCTTTCTATCCCTAGGTGTTGTTATAGTTTTGGAGAGACAATATCACACTTAGCTATACCTTTCCTGCCTGTGTTTGAGTAGGAGGAGATAGGGGGGGAGAGATGGGGCACTACAGAGCCCGCGGCAGCTCTGATCATTGAGCATCACATTGAGCCTCTACATCTTTTGCTGATGTTCATGCTTTTTTTTCTCTCCATTTGTTTCTTGCATCGCTCATTTTCTTGTGAACTTGCAAAATGAACTCCCACCTGAGGGGAAGTAGGTAAAGGGCTGTGGGTGGTAGTTAAAGGGGGAAACTACTCTACTGTGGAATTGTGTACGTGACTTGCATTCATCGACTTCTTTCCGTTCTAGAGGGAGATGTTAGACCTGACTCGTGCTCTCACCGATAATACATGATGCTAAAAAGAGATAAATATTTACAGGGCATATTTGTGCTGCAGCTCTTTACATCATCAGCCAGCAGCGAGGGGAGTCGCTGGGACTTAATTCTGAGTATTAATTAAGCAGGCACGATGGCATCCGTACGGTCTAACACCATCTCCAATCTGGACAGTGACGTTCATGACGACTGCTGTTCTTTTTTTAATAGGCACTGTCATCTCTCACTGCCTGGCAAGGGATCCTTATGCTAGTGATCATCAAAGTGAGTGACCGCACAAGAGATGACGTGAGAGCGACAAGCCTTGATTTACACACTGAAACAGCCTAAATAAATATGAGCATAAGCCATACAAGCGATCAGCAAGAGGGAACGAGCGTGCCAACTCTAAATGTATCACGTTGGTTTTGTTTGTACAGCTGTATTCACACATATTTCCCCCATGGCCAAATGGTTTTAATAATATCCAATGACGTTAGTGCTGACGTTTAGTGCTGACCCATGAGGCCGCTTTTAGAGGTCTGTTCGGCTTCGATTCGATTATTTAAAAAATAATCACGGTTTTCGATTTTGCGGTTTCAAATCTTCTTCTTTTTTTTTACACATTTAATGCACCATGCATTATGTGGGTTGAATTCTGTAACACAGAATAAAAAGTCAAGTGAAAGGCCCATGGTGGTAGTGACTGTCCATTACTGCTCATCACTTATTAACCATCATTTATTCACATTACTTTGCTTTAATACAATATTTTGTTTCATTCGATGGTTTTATTATTTCATTCCGAGTCATCATCTCATCTCTATAGAGCTGCCGCCTATGCTGTCTGACAAAAATCACAATTTGAGTCATTCTTCAAAGTAAATAAGGCAAACTTCTGACTGCTGAATACCAACTATCAATCACTTAAATCATGTATTTTCATGTAGAGATGCCTCACAAAGCAACTGCTTTCGAGGTCTCCGTGTGGAATAAGGTCATTGTAGTTAATTGCCACATTTTCTGTGCTAAACTGTGTAGATTATTAGCCTGTTGGAAACTACAACTCCCTACTACATCACGCAGTTTGCGCTTGATCGGATTTATTTCTACCGAAACTTAGCAACGTGCTCACAGAAAAAAAAAATGAACTAAATTAAATTCAAATCATTTTGGTTGATCACTGAGAACTAAAATATGTATTGTGATCGATTACTGGAGTTGCAGAGTTGATATAATGTTTTTGTACTCAAATAAATCCACAGAGAAAGGGAGAGGTAAGAGGAGCGAATGAAAAAGGTGCGACAGTGGGGGATTTGGGAAAGATGGGGAGAGTGACAGACGTAGATGCAGAGAGAGAGAGAGAGAGAGACCGAGAGAGAGAGAGAGAAAGCAAGGGCTCTTAAAAGCTTTCAGTAGCATTGCTGTTGTAGTCAGGCCCTCTCAGATTTATTTTCATGCCTGTGGCTAAGAGGCGAGTGTCTGTTCCACTCTATTACTCCTGTGCTTTAACGTCCTGAACTGTGTGCCTCCACCTCAGTTTGGCCTCACAGACCGACAATGCTACTCTCCCGTACATGCATTCCCATCACTCTCTGCCACCGTGTGTATTTTACAATCATCTGCTGCCCCTCACAGACAACATGCCTCTACATCTTCTACCCATTCCTCTTTTCTTTTTCAAGTTGAAACAACAAACACTGTACCATCAACTACTTGTACAAAGCTTTATTTTATGGTAGGCTTTATGTATGCTTTAAACAGAAAATGTGTATATATTTTTGTGTTTTCTTTTCTCTTGTTGTAATTATCATTGAGAGTGAGCTGTGCCATATAGGGCTGTATCTGCCCCGTTGGATCTTATGTATGCCTCTTGTAAGTGTATATGTACAGGTTATGGTCAAGCATCTGTCAGTCTCTCTGTCTGTTTGTAACAGTGAAACACTGTTGTTCTGCGGTGTCCTGCTTGCGTTGACCTTGACATACATGTTGATGGCCATTTTTAGTATGGTATATGATGATCATCATGTTCCGCGTTAGAATCACACTGCTCATTTACCAAGCCCCGTACAGTTGTGTAAAATTGGATTAGCTGTCTGAATCACACCACTCCTGAGAGTTGTTGAATGAACACTCTGTGGACATGGTGTAAGGCCACTTCTTGAAAGTGATCCTCAGTTGGCAAGCTGGTTAACACGTTCAACTTGAGGAGTTGCCGGCCTCTCTGCCAGCCCTCTAAAACAGTCTTGGGCTCTGTCCATTAGTATCAAAATGGTCGCCATTTAGAAAATGGATGAGGCCAGTGAGAGACTTCGAAGCTATCCAAGTAACATAGTAAGCGCATTGCACTGACCGTGCCTATGTAGACTTCAGTTGGAGAAAGGAATGAAGGACACGACAGTGGGCTGAGTTTAACATGAAACAGCCACTGGATTAGGGGCGATATCGATCCTTATTTTGACAAAGAGTTATCTAGAACTTCAGAGTTCAGCAATGCCAAAATGTCCCAGCCATCGCCGTTGCTTTAAGCCACACAGTGCCCTCCTCATCCCTACCTGTGTCACACCATCCACCTTCATGGCCATGAGTTCTGCCGTGCCCTATTCATGCCTGATGGTGTGAGTTTACAATCAGGTGTGAGCACTGTGTGGTTCTTCATCAAATGTGAGAATGTACAATGCTGTGTGAAAAAGACGACGTACAGTAATAAAACATTTCAAAAGGATTGTTTTCGGTGTGGAACTTTTTGCATGTCGGGACGGGGATCTGGATGATTTGACTTTTCACCAACGTGCCGACCCCTTTCTCTGGCGCATAGATCAGCACTTTTCCGCAGTTTTATCTGAGCATATTAAAGGTTAGAAGAACAGATGGTTTTCGATGACTGTGTGATGCAGTGTTATTGCAGGTGCATAAAGTAGACTAATCAGGAAGGACAGAAGACGGGGACCCAGAAGACCCTTCTGACTTGCCAACCCCCAAAAATCTACGAGTTGACATGATCGGTCCTTCTGTAGCTCAGTTGGTAGAGCATGGCGCTTGTAACGCCAGGGTAGTGGGTTCAATTCCCGGGACCACCCATACGTAGAATGTATGCACACATGACTGTAAGTCGCTTTGGATAAAAACGTCCGCTAAATGGCATATATTTATGATAATGTTTGGAAAAGCTTTGAGGACAAATCTCAAGGACATCAGGACAGATTTATTTCCCCCCCCAAAAAAACTGTCCGACTAAAGTGTGGATTTTTTTTGTATGAAAGTGTATGAGAGTGCTGAATTACTGTACACAAGGCTTATTTGAGTAATGTTTAGGCTGTTGCAAATGCACTGATATACAGAGCATTCGGAAAGTATTCAGCCCACTTGACCTTTTCCACATTTTGTTATGTTACAGCCTTGTTCTAAAATGGATTTTATTTTTATTTGTAAATACAAAGCAAAAAAAGGGTTATTAGAAATGTTTGAAGACAGGCATTTCCATCGTTAGAACGGTCACACGACTGTCTTGGTAATATAATAGATCATCTTTGCAATAACCTAGAAATCCTTTGCCAATTTTGTGCAAAATGCAACCACATAGAAAACAAACAAGTCCATTATGGACCCATTTCAGTGACTGCCAGTAGGCTAGTCTACCCCGATCCACAAACCTGAGCCCCAGAACGCACAGAAACTGTTTTAATTCAACTACTCAGCACTCTTATCTCCTCACGTCCATATCGCTGCCATAGTGGGGCCCAATGATTTACCCTGCGAAAGTGCTTGATAAGTACTTATCATGGTAATTTTCTAAACAGGAGAGCCTCCACACCTGGGATGTCTCCCGTCCTATTTGAGCTGATTCAGTTCCGCCCTCACCAGTCTTTGGCGCGTGCACAGTGAAATATCTTCTGATTCCCTTTTTGCTCAACTCTCCGGGGAGTCTATCTTGTCTTTTGACTGCTCTAAAGGATGAGGTAGGTGAAGCAACCAGACGACCACGGAAAGCTTTTAATCTGTTAATGGCTTTGTGTAATGGGCGACATTCTATCAGAGCTGCCTGCATCTGTGAGCAGAATTATAATAGCAATAATTATTAGACTAAAAGCCACATGCCTATAGGTCCATATTTGGTTACACACCTGCTCGTCGAACATCTCATTCCAAAATCATAGGCATTTATATGGAGTTGGGCCCCCCTTTGCTGCTATAACAGCCTCCACTCTTCTGGGAAGGGTTTTCACTAGATGTTGGAACATTGCTGCGGGGACTTGCTTCCATTCAGCCACAAGAGCATTTGTGAGGTCGGCACTGATGTTGGGCGATTAGGCCTGGCTCGTAGTCGGTGTTCCAATTCATCCCAATCCACCCCAAACTTTTGACACAAAGTTGGAAGCACAGAATCGTCTAGAATGTCATTGTATGCGTTAAGATTTCTCTTCACTTGAACTAAGGGGCCTAGCCCGAATGGGGCGAGCTTTACATTCCTCCAGCCAACGCTTGGCATTTCACATGGTGATCTTAGGCTTGTGTGCGGCTACTCGGCTATGGAAACCCATTTCATCCCTGCGAACAGTTCTTGTGCTGACATTTCTTCCAGAGGCAGTTTGGAATTCGGTATTCAGGACAGATGATTTTTACGCACTACACACTTCAGCACCCGGCGGTCCCGTTCTGTGAGCTTGTGTGGCCTATCAGTTTGCGGCTGAGCCGTTGTTGCTCCAAGACGTTTCCACAATAACAGCACACAGTTGAATCTGGGCAGCTCTAGCAGAGCAGAAATTTGATGAACGATGCCACATATGACGGTGCCACATTGAAAGTCACTTGAGCTCTTCAATAAGGCCATTCTACTACCAATGTTTGTCTATGGAGATTGCATGGCGGTGTGCTCAATTTTATACACCTGTCAGCTGACATAGCCAAATCCACTCACTGGAATGGGTGTCCACATACTTTTGCATATATAGTGTATATCCTTAATAAGAGCATGGAATTCTCTGGGTTTTAAATGGGCCTATATTGAAAATGTTCTAATGCATGCAGCATGTAACCTATAGCCTAATCAGAATCCACTTGCCACTTTGTGGGGAGGGACCACATAAAGAACAGCCTAAAAAGACCTAGGCCAATCTAAGGACACAGACACATAAACAGAAACCAAAAAGCAGGGAATAGTAGGGATTTTAAGATGTCTGTGAGAGACTGGATGAATAACTCCTTCATAGTAATACATTGTGACAGTATGTCTGTCTGGACTGAGGGACATTGTACTATCAGCCTGAGGCGAAGAAAGTCCTAGGATTGGTGGGAAATGGGCACACAGCTAGCCAGCCAGGTGTGTACAAGAGGACTGGGCACGCATGCTTCCTGCGGCACATCTGCAGTTGGACTTGGCCTGATTAAACGGGTGGATGGAGGAGTCATTTTTTTCTTGAAGCTAATTCAGAATCCGCAAACTCAAAGACTTTGGAATCATGAGAATATATGTACAGAGGGTTTAAGGAGGAAATCAGTGTGATCATAGCCCTTTTTCACACGGGCATTCCGCAGATTCGCAGGGCCCACCTGCAATGTCCGAACAAGCCCCCCCCCCCCAAAACAAACAACAATTCTGCAGATTTTGCCATGGGACAGAGAGAAAAATGTGCCGTTTCATAGCTAATTTCCTGCAGTTTTACATATTGCATTTTAGCAGACACTCTTATCCAGAGTGACGTACAGGACCAATTTGGGTTAAGTGCCTTTCTCAATAACAGATTTTTCGCCTAGTCGGCTCAGGGATTCAAACCAGCAACCTTTCAGTTACTGACCCAACGCTCTTAACAGCTAGGCTGCCTGCCTTCTACACACTTAGCCACGAGGCCTAGAGATATTCTTTCAGCTTTAAAACTCATTTCCTGTCATTAAAAAAAAAAACAATTGGCTTATGATGTGTTCATATTCTATCTGAGGGGGGCAGAGCTTGTGGGTCCCCCCTCACTGTGGGGGTGTGTGGTACTCTGTACTCTGTACACTGTTGTTCATGAGGGCAGGCAAAACTGTTTGGGAGGCAAATGTGTGAAAGATTACTTCCACTTCAACTGAAGTTTAGTAGTACCATGTGAATGTAGCTTATGCAGTCTTTATAACTGCACATGGTAGAGAGAGATTGACTCCCACCGATGGAGGGAAGGGGAGTGTTCGTGTTAGTGTGGCATGTGTGTGTGTATGCGCCCTCGCATGTGTGTACGGAAAAGGGCTTGCGAGTTATCTCTCCTCGCAGTCCCGAAGTGAAACCCTTACAAACTCTCAGAAGAAAAGAAAATCGGTAAAATGTAAATAAATTAAATATACCTGCTGGAGCAAGCAGAAAAAGATAAATAAGTGAATGAATATATAAAAGTTTGGTAGAGGCCAGCTTACTTCAGAGAGGAGCCTGGGGAAAGGGGACTGAGGGTAATACAGAAGGCCCCCTCGGGCCTGGATAAGGAGTTGTGAAGGATGAGGTGTAACCCTTTGGGTGCTGGTTGATGATAGCTGAGTGGCTCCTATGCTGTGCTATACAACACACTATATGTGTTATGCCCAATGGAGCACAGCTTTGTCTTTGATGGGTTTATTAGTCACTTGGTCAGTTCTTCTGTCTGTTACGTGATAAAGCTTAGGAGATTTGAACTTAGTGTTTCCTTTCCTCTCAGCTGCATCCAATTCAGCAGCAATGGTCAACGGTAGTCTCTCGTGGACAGATGTGCTGTGGGTGTCCGAGATTGCAAAGGTCGGAGGCTCAATGGGCTCTAATTACCTACCCGTGAACGCACCATTCAAAATCTCCACTCAACTCGGCACCAAAAAGTGTACCGTATGGATTAACTTGGTTGTGTTTACAGAAACAGCTCAAATATAGGTCGACATCGCTGGGGATCATACAGGTGTGATCCCTGATTATACATTTTAAAAAGCATATATATATATATATATATATAATGAATGTGTACGTTACCAGTTATGACAACTTAAACCTCCTTGCCATCCAAGTTGGAAGATAAACACACTAGTACAACACAGAGTACATGTAATATCTGCCCAAGTACAATGTACTGTATTTACTAGGTGTTACACAGGATTTAGCTACTTAGAATGAGGTGTATATTGACTGGTACTTGTGATTATTGTGTACCTACATAGTAAGTTACCTACATATATAGCGATTAACAAATACTTACTTACTACTCATTAGCAAGTGAAAATACTAGCTAGCCGATTCAGAGAAAACAGGAAATCCACATTGCAAGTAACAATGGAAATCGACAACATTTGTGTCTTCACCTGTTTCTTTCTTGTAAGCATTTTCCCATCCTGGAGTCTGAGATCTTGTGGGACTTTGTGGTAGAGAAGAAGAATGTATGGCAATTTAGCAAAGGCACGCTACAATTAGCCTAGCTAGCTATTGTCAGAGACAACATAGAGACCTTCTTCCAATAGCTCTTCTATCTTCATTAGCTGTCATGATTTCTATCATTTAGGGTGTAGGCCTATAGTTAGGCCAAGCTACCTAGTTGATGTGTTATCCAGCTAGCATTATACTGTTTCTTGCTAGCGCAAAGAAGCTAGCTAGTGTTTCATTGGCGAACGTGTATAAAGATTCAGGTATGACGTCATTGTTTTAGCACTATCCACTGAGTTTATAAACTATGGCCAATATGTGCCAATAAATCAGCACAATCTAGTTTTTCATTTTTTCAATTTTACGGGTGTCTTGAAGCCAAATTTAGGATCGTGTATACGGTGCTAATAATCACTGCCAAAAAAAAGATTAATAAAGTGCAATGTACAATCCCGCAAACTTTCTTTTTATATTTTTTAGGGGGTACGGCGTACTTACCGACATTTCTGGTAAGTGCACCTCTGCTATGCACATACGCTATTGAAAATGAGGTGTGTTGACACAAGTAGCTTAAAAAAAAAACGTAAGTCTATGCAACATTAACCAATAAAAAACAGTTCTCCAGCAATGAGGTTTGTGCAGTAGGCTATAGGCCCAATACATTCCCACTACATATTGGCTATGCTTGAATTGCCCTGCCAATGTTGTTCTTCTCAGACCATTTTGAAATGATATTGAGGTTAGGTACTGTATATGATCACACTGGTAATAGATAATTGGTTGTATTACTTGTGAGGCACAGCTGAGAGAGCATAATCATGAGATTATTTTTACTGAACTGATGGCCTGCATCTGATGGCCAGTCTGAGGGGAGGGAGCAGCTGTGAGGTTGCCTCTCACCCGAATCATCCTCCGTCCTCTCTCCTGAGAAAAGAGGACACAGTATTCCAGCTGATGGCGAAACTTAAGTCTCACTGCATTATTTCTGCCTCGTGCGATTCATGTTGACCATGACCAGAGAAAGTGAAACATTCCTTGATATTAAAAAAGACACAAGCCGCTAACAATAACAACGCAAGCTTGTCGGAACACTTTGCTACTCATTCATTGCCGCTGCATTGTTGGTTGTAGCGTGAGTGGAAGTAGGGAGAACACATTTTAAGGCTTATTTTAAGGCTTCAACACTTATGAAAGTGTTGGAGAAAGTGTTGACAGTGCTGAATAACAACTTCAAAATGAACTTACTCATAAAGACGAGCAGTTCCTTGCTGTATTCGTCGTCTCTCTAGCCATGGTTTTAAAAGGAATCTCACATGAACAACTTTGCTGTGCGTTCGAGGCTTCTTTTTTTTTACAGACTATGGTACGAGGAAACTGTACAGACAAAGTGATTTGAGCTGTCTGGTTGGCCAGCTGTAGACTTATAAGTGTACTTGATTTGCTCTCTGGGACTGCAGGGTAAGCGGAGTTCTAACCTAAGACACATGAAATGGTAAAAAAAAAAAATGGCGATCGACCGGTCGGTGACCACTCCTGTAGATATTGATCCAGTGCCTGCAACCTGGCTCAGGTTATCAGTCAACCTACCAGGGTAGTTACAAACAGCACAGAAATTAAATCATCAACCTGTATTGATCACATCTTTACTAATGCTGCAAAAATGTGCTTTAAAGCAGTATCCAAATCCATAAGATGTAGTAATCACAATATAGTAGTCATATCTAGGAAAACCAATGTTCCAAGGGCTGGGCCTAATATAGTGTATAAGAGGTCATACAATGACTTTTGTAGTGATTCTTATCTTGATGATGTAAAGAATATTTGCTGGTCTCTGGTGTGTAATGAGGAACTACCAGACGCTGCACATTTACACATTTATGAAATTGGTGTTCCAGTTACTAATAAGCACACATGAACAAAATGACTGTAAAAACTGTTAAATCCCCTTGGATTGATGAGGAATTTAAAAATTGTACGGTTGAGAGGGATGAGGCAAAAGGTAAGGCAAATAAGTCTGGCAGCACAACCGATTGGCAAAAGTACTACAAATTGAGAAATCATGTGACTAAACTTTATAAAAATGAAATAAACTATATTATGAAACAAAAATAGATGATATAAAGAATGATGGTAAAAACGCTTTGGAACACCTTAAATGGAATTTTGGGCAAAAAGGCCAAAATCATTCATTGAATCAGATGGCTAATTTATCACAAAACCCACTGATATTCCCAACTACTGTCATTATTTTTTCATTGGCAAGATTAGCAAACTTAGACATAACTTGCCAGAAACAAATGATGACTGTCAAGTTCTGACCATAGTTCTGTTATTTTATTCTTTGTTTTAGTATGGTCAGGGCGTGAGTTGGGTGGGCAGTCTATGTTTGTTTTTCTATGTTGGTTTTTGTGTTCGGCCTAGTATGGTTCTCAATCAGAGGCAGGTGTCGTTAGTTGTCTCTGATTGCGAATCATACTTAGGTAACCTGGGTTTCACTGTTGGTTTGTGGGTGTTTGTTTTCCGTGTGAGTGTTTGGGCCACAAGGTACTGTTTCAGTTTTCGTTTGTTCACTTTATTGTTTTGTATTTCAGTGTTCCGTTCGTTTCATGAAATATTACATCATGAACACTTACCACGCTGCGCTTTGGTACATATAGAGGTAGATACAGTATGTACATATAGAGGTAGATACAGTATGTACATATAGAGGTAGATACAGTATGTACATATAGAGGTAGATACAGTATGTACATATAGAGGTAGATACAGTATGTACATATAGAGGTAGATACAGTATGTACATATAGAGGTAGATACAGTATGTACATACAGAGGTAGATACAGTATGTACATATAGAGGTAGATACAGTATGTACATACAGAGGTAGATACAGTATGTACATATAGAGGTAGATACAGTATGTACATATAGAGGTAGATACAGTAGATACAGAGTAGATAGGTACAGTATGTACATATAGTAGGTAGATATAGAGGTACAGTATACAGAGGTAGATACAGTATGTACATACAGTATGTAGATACAGTATGTACATACAGTATGGTAGATACAGTATGTACATATAGAGGTAAATACAGTATGTACATATAGAGGTAGATACAGTATGTACATATAGAGGTAGATACAGTATGTACATATAGAGGTAGATACAGTATGTACATATAGAGGTAGTACAGATACAGTATGTACATACAGAGGTAGATACAGTATGTACATATAGAGGTAGATACAGTATGTACATACAGAGGTAGATACAGTATGTACATATAGAGGTAGATACAGTATGTACATATAGAGGTAGATACAGTATGTACATATAGAGGTAAATACAGTATGTACATACAGAGGTAGATACAAGTAAGACCCACTCCACTACAGTCCAGTCAAAGTGAATGTGGGAGTGTTCGGCCCTCCATTTCCTATAGTCCACAATAAGCTCACTCTTCTTGCCCACGTTGAGGGAGAGGTTGTTTTCCTGGCCACAACACCTCCAGGTCTCTCACCTCCTCCCTGTACAGTGCCTTCAGAAAGTATTCACACCCCTGGACTTTTTCCACATTTTGTTGTGTTACAGCCTGAATCGAAAATGGATTACATTGAGATGCATTTGTCACTGGCTTACACACACTATCTCATAATGTCACAGTGGATTTATGTTTTTTTAATTGTTTCCTAATTAATAAAAAATGAAAAGCTGAAATGTCTTGAGTTAATAAGTATCCAATGACTCATGAGTAAAGATTTGCTTAACAACTCACATAATAAGTTGTAGGAAATAATAGTGTTTAACATTATTTTTTTAATGACTACCTCATCTCTGTACCACACACATACAATTATTTGTAAGGTCCCTCAGTCGAGCAGTGAATTTCAAACAGATTCAACCACAAAGACCAGGGATATTTTCCAATGCCTCGAAAAGAAGGACCCCTATTAGAAGATGGGTAAAAATACAACGAGACATTGAATATACCTTTGAGCATGGTGAAGCTAATAATGATCAATATCAATACACTCAGTCACTACGAAGATACAGGCATCCTTCCTAACTCAGTTGCTGGAGAGGAAGGAAACTGCTCAGGGATTTCACCATGAGGGCAATGGTGACTTTAAAACAGTTACAGAGTTGAAGGGCTGTGGTAGGAAAAAAACTGAGAATGGATCAACGACATTGTAGTTACTCCACAATACAAACCTAAATGACAGAGTGAAAAGAAGAAATCCTGTACAGAATATAAATATTCCAAAAGATGCATCCTGTTGGCAAAAACACATTCAATTAATACTGCAAATACATTTGGCAAAGACTCTACATATTTTCAAGCATGGTGGTGGCTGCATCATGCTACGGTATGCTAGTAATCGTTAAGGACTGTGAGTTTTTCAGGATAAAAAATAAACTGAATGGAGCTAAACACAGGCAAAATCCTAGAGGGAAACCTTATTCTCTCTGCTTTCTACCAGACACTTGGAGACTAATACACCTTTCAGGACAACATCATAAAACACAAGGCCAAATCTACACTGGAGTTGGTTACCAAGAAGATAGCTACAAGTGAATGAAGACAGACACATATTGAAGATGCTAGAACTGTCCACATTTAGCCTACTTTTAGTCAGCCAACAAGATGAGTAGGCCTAACAAACAGCAAAAACACTAGCCTATGTCAATTTACTATCCCCCTTAGTACAAAAGTTTACCTATTCAATTGGTCAACTTGTTCTTCTGTGCAATAAATAAATATTCCAAACATACTTTGAGGCAATTGTGTCCATGCATTTCAAACAACATCTTGATCTGGACCTGGGCATCAGACTCCAGAGGCTTTTATAGCAGAGTTGTGTCAATGAAGTGGTTGGTTTTCAATTGGCTAGCACTTATTACATGGTTTGTGCAGGCTGAACATTTTTGCAATTGGATACTATCGGAAGCTTGAACATTTGTAACAAGCAAGGTAACATGCGTTCATTGTTGCACCTCTGTAATTACAGATCACAATTACCACCTCTTACTTGTGAAAACAGTGTAACTATGAATTATTGCAATTAGTTACAGTACTTTTAATGTATTTACACATGTAATTACACTGTAATTACGGAGCCCTTAAAATGAAGTCTTACCGAATGGACTCTAATTCCTCTAACTCAGTTATTTTCCAACTTCCATAAATATTGATTCCTATTTTGGAGTGTTGTAAATTCAGCCTGGCGAGATTAAACATTTAAATCCCAGTGAAGTGGAGAAACGTTCTGCACATTCAGATTGCTGTCTTGGCCTGGACAAGATACAAATCCCCCAAAAGAATACTTGGGTTGGAATATAATATTTTTTTCCATTAGAGGGTGATGACCTCCCATCTGTGTCCAGACCTGAGTTCCCTTCGCTCAGAGGATCCCATCACTGCTATGCCAGGTTCTGCTCATGCAGCATTTACCAAATGGCATTTTGAGCTATTTTCTGATTACATGTGCTGTATAGCTATGGGATTGCTGCCTGTCACTTTCTTAGTTTAAAGACTAGCCTACCTTATTATAAATATATTCCTCTGGTTACCACCCATACAATTACATCCATTACAGTACTACTACTTTACTGCCACGACAGCTAGTATATCAGAGATTTGTTATAATAATATCATCGCAACGCTTACATCGACATGACCAACTATATCACTCGGTGTCCAGATATATGATTCATAAATCTATCTGCATGACAGTAGAGGCAAGTCACTCTGTAGAGGAACAGGAGTTGATCAAGCTGTCGACTTGCAGCTGCTTTTGGCGGAGACGCAAGATTGTTCCCTGTCTTTACAACTCAAACTTATCGAGGCAGGTATTTTGATTTTATTTGATTGAGATTGTGGATTCTTCAACCCTTTTAATCTCTGATACGAGAGGAGGACCAGTTGTCCATCAATCTAAAAGAGCAGCTTGTGAAAAAGGGAAAAGATTTCATTGCATATTCCTTGGCTGTGGATGAGAGCACCGGACATTGTGTTTGCAGGGTCAGCGTTATCATTGTATCATTTAAAACCAAACACCGGAAAGAAAATTTGAGCCACTTTCCCAGCTGCCAGTTGAAAAGTGCGTTCCCCGTTTATAACTCCTGTTGTCGCAAAAACAAACATACTTCATCTTCCACACCTTCCTCCAGCTCTGTTTTTTTTATAATGCAATCTCTCTTCCTCCGATGTTTGTAATAAGGTGAAACAAAGCTGCTCTAACAATGAATTGCATTTATGATTGAGTCTGTTTTTCTCCGGGTACTCAAGCACCTGCTCTGTCTCACTGCCTGGCCTCCTCTCTATAAGTCTACATCTATTTCTCAATCATTTAGAATCAACATCCATCCTTTTCTATTCTCTCCTTTACTCTCTCTCTCTCTCTGGAGGGTCACCTCTCTGTCAGCCCCATAGTTCCTTTCTCTCCATCTGTCACCTCATGTCTCTCACTCCGCTCACGCTATCACTTTCTTCTCTCCCTCTCTCGCGTCTCACTAACTCTTCCTGCCAGTCCTTCACTAGGTACATCTGTGGTTTCAGGTAACCTGTGTATATAGTGACAATGTACTGCAACAACATAAGCACCATAAATATACTGTTTTCTTATTTTTCCTCATTTTTAATCTGCTATTAATATTTATTGCTTCCATCGATGTTCTTCTCACTCACTCGCTCTCTATTTGATGATGAGGATATGTCTGAGAAACAAAGAGGGGAGGATCTTTGTTTTCCTCCCACTCGTTCTCTCTCTCTCTCTCTCTCTCTCTCTCTCTCTCCTCTCTCTCTCTCTCTCTCTCTCTCTCTCTCTCTCTCTCTCTCTCTCTCGTGCTGTTGCTTTGATAGAGTCTGTGGGAATTCTCTCACTCCTTCTCTTCCTCTCTTCTTTTTTGGCTCCTCTCATCCTCTGGGTGGCCTGACTTATTCAGTGGGCAGCTGTGTTTGGGCTGCAGGCTTCTCTGTGCCTGCCCTGCTTCCAGGGCTCCCAACCCTGTCCTTCCTCTGACTTCTACTACAGACAGTAGTGTTGTTGGAGTCAGGGCCTCTACTTTTATCACAGACATCAGTGTTGTTGGAGTGTCTTGTTTTTCACTACCACCTTGGCTATGTAGCTAATCAATATGCATCTCCTCATCTCCTGATTCTTTTATTCGCTGCACTTTCTGTCGCTTTTATAACTTTCAGAACACGTAGAGTTCCAGTCAAAAGTTTGGACACACCTACTCATTCAAGGGTTTTCCTTTATTTGTACTATTTTCTACATTGTAGAATAATAGTGAAGACATCACAACTATGAAATAACACATCTGGAATCATGTAGTAACAAAAAAAACTCTTGGCATTTTCTCAACCAGCTTTACCTTGAATTCTTTTCCAACAGTCTTGAAGGAGTTCCCACATATGCTGAGCACTTGTTGGCTGCATTTCCTTCACTCTGTGGTCCAATTCATCCCAAACCATCTCAATTGGGTTGAGGTTGGGTGATTGTGGACGCCAGGTCATCTGATGCAGCACTCCATCACTGTCCTTCTTGGTCAAATAGCCCTTACACAGCATGGTTCCCCTAAGCACAAACCGGATGGATGGTGTATTGCTGCAGAATGCTGTTGTAGCCATGCTGGTTAAGTGTGCCTTGAATTGTAAATAAATCACTGACAGCGTCACCATCAAAGCACCCCCACACCATCACACCTCCTCCTCCATGCTTCACGGTGGGAACCACACATGCGGAGATCATCTGTTCACCTACTCTGCATTTCACAAAGACACTGCGGTTGGAACCAAAAATCTCAAATTTGGACTCATCAGACCAAAGGACAGATTTCCACCAGTGGAATGTCCATTGCTCATGTTTCTTGGACCATGCAAGTCTCTTCTTATTATTGGTTTCCTTTAGTAGGGGTTTATTTGCAGCAATTTGACCATGAAGGCCTGATTCACTGAGGCTGGTAACGCTAATGAACTTGAGTTTTTTTGCGACTGCACTTGAAGAAATGTACAAAGTTCTTGAAAAAAATATTTGTCTTAAAGTAATGATGGATTGTCATTACTCTTTGCTTATTTGCGCTGTTCTTGCCATAATATGGACTTGGTCTTTTACCAAATAGGGCTATCTTCTGTATACCACCCCTACCTTGTCACAATTGGCTCAAATGCATTGAGGAAAGAAATTACACAAATTAACTTTTTCCAGGGCACACCTGTTCATTGAAATGCATTCCAGGTGACTACCACATGAAGCTGGTTGAGAGAATGCCAAGAGTGTGCAAATCTGTCATCAAGGCAAAGGGTGGCTACTTTGAAGAATCTCAAATAAAAATATATATTTTGACACTTTTTTGGTTACTACATGATTCCATATGTGTTATTTAATAGTTTTGATGTCTTCACTATTATTCTACAATATATAAAATAGTAAAAATAAAGGAAAACCCTGGAATGAGTAGGTGTGTCCAAACCTCTGACTTGTACTGTACGTGCACACAAACAAGCATATACACACACACACATGCACACACACACGTGGATAACAGATGGGACTGTTATGGTACGGTTAATACGCCAGCGTGTGCCTGAGAACTTGGTTCTGTTGGAATGCGTTTCACGAGCATGACTGCTCCATCTTGTCCCCAAAGATGGCACGCTGTTATACAGAAGTACCATCATACACACACACACACACACACACACGTTGCATCAACTGCTCTGAGGAAATGTTGCTACTTTGTTCCATGGTTTTCTACTGTGAAAATGTGTGTAAAACTTGGACCATAAGTGATTTAACCTGTGTGTGACCATTAAGTGCTCTGTGAAGATGGGGTCAGTGGCGAGGCAGGAGGGTGGGGATTTGGCTCTCATGTATGAGGTCTGTACCTTTAAGTCTGCGTCCTGGCTGGGTGAGTGGGGCACAAATGCACATTTTCAGCAGTGAAATGCACTCCATGGAAGTGGCCCTTTTTTTTGCTTTTTTGTTGCTTTGTAGGTAAATTATGCAACCTAATGGATGCTTCTCAGTGCTTCTCTGTTGAAATGGAGAGAATGCACCACATTGTTAGGGATTATAGAGGGTCGCAGAGGGATGAAGGCATGCAAGAGAGAGAGAGAGAGAGAGAGAGAGAGAGAGAGAGAGAGAGAGAGAGAGAGAGAGAGAGAGAGAGAGAGAGAGAGAGAGAGAGAGAGAGAGAGAGAGAGAGAGAGAGAGAGAGAGAGAGAGAGAGAGAGAGAGAGAGAGAGAGAGAGAGAGAGAGAGAGAGAGAGAGAGAGAGAGAGAGAGAGAGAGAGAGAGAGAGAGAGAGAGAGAGAGAGAGGGGAGGGGAGATGGGGTATCTCAGCGGTAAAGATGGAGCCAGGGGCTTTAGAGCTTTAATCCTGCCTCTTTCCTGCCGAGAAGTCTGTGTGTGTGTGTGTGTATCTCTCTCACATACATACAGTACATACACACATACACACGCACACATTACACTGTTACACTGCCCATAAGCATCGGTCACGTTCACATGGAGGGGCACAAAAGGATTAGGAGAAGCAGAAAATATGTTCTCAAGTTGATGGTAAAAGAACACAAAGAGTTTTCCTGTGGAGACAATTATCGTTAGAGGAGCTCGGCGCTGGTGTCATTATCTGAGGTCCGATGACTCTATAGCGTCCATCTGAAGTGCCCAGCTACAACACAGCCCAGTGGACCAGCGATTAGTACCAGCGGTTAGAGCACTGGACCTCTGGCCAGAGAGCTGATGTCCATTATGTAGTTCATTGAGATCCTCCCAGCATGTCTCCAGGTCTTCTGTAGACGTGGCCAGGTGCTCCTGGACTAAAAGGGTACATCTCCAGCAATTAGCTATAGCCTTTGTGCCAGAAATAGACAAACATTTAGATAAAACTACTGAAAACAGCTGAAAACTAAGGTCCCCAAGATAAAAAAAAAAAAAAAATTATAATAATTATTTTAAAAACCTGGCACGTTAGATTGGGAATATGCCGCTTTGGGTAATTTTCTACCTTCTTGAATCCATACATTCATAATGCTCGTACAGTAGAATGTTACAGAGTTCATACATATTCATATACGCTGAATGACTAACGGCTGTCATGAAGTGTTGTGGCGGAGACTCATGATGTTGTGGTAGAGACAGATGTGCCATGACATGTTACACGACGGCGCGGCGCTACTAGAACACTATCACCATAATAGTTCAGGTAAAAGGACGCTCTAATGCCCAAACACAGACTGCGGGGCCTAATTTCTCTGAGTGGGTAGATGTTCATAAACAATGTGCCTCCCGCGGATATTACTGGAATCGATGGCCGTTTTATTGTAAGACCTGTGGTAAAGGAAGTTAAAACCATACAAATGAAAACGATACCAATAATGGTGCCTCTTCAATGGACACCTTATTTTCTCTGCCCCGGCTCGCTCGTGAGAGGTATCGATTCCTGGGGGTGATTTCTCAAATCTGTTATTCCTTTTAGCTCACATTCAATTTTGATTCTTGCCACCGTCCTTCTCCCTCTCTTAAGACCCTCTCTATTTAATGCTCTTATCTTATCTTTATGGAATCACTTTCATTCATCTGCTGATGGCTTAATCTTGTTCAACTCACATCCATAACGTCGAGTGTTACATGCATGCATGCACAAACACGCACCACGGACTCACTCCAACCTGCCGTGGAAGAGAAGATCGGGGACTTGACAACGTCAGTGGTATGATGAGTTGTGTTTCGTTTGTCTGAATTGAGACAAAAGGGTTGTACCACCCGATGAGATGAGATCCTCTCCTGTCCCTGTCGGGGTGGCGCTCGGAGGCCTTCTGTTTGAGGGATACCAGACTGAAGTAATTGAATCCCTGCCCCACGTTTGCCCTGTTCGACCACTCCATTACCCAGACAGCACATACACACACAAACTCAAACACACACACACAAACGCATACGCACACAGACACTCACTCTCAAATGCAACTTTATTAAATATAAACCACACCCCAGGGCTTTTTCAAATTGAATTCTGTGTGAAACGAATGAAGTAACCATTAAACCGTGATAACACCGAGAAACAGCTGTTGCTCATTACCTTTCATCTCCTATAGCCCTGACATAAACAACATGGAGGAAATGACAGAGAGGAGGGGAGAGAGGGGAAGACCTGAGATCATCTCCATGCCTCTGACAACAATCCATGTGTGATGTTTGAGATGGGATCCCGGTGAACGTGCTGTAGGTGAGCGGGCGGTGGTGTTTGGGACAGAGAGCAGGGAAGACTTGGTCCTGGCCTACTAACAGAGGAGAACAAGGCGTGTGGGTGTACCACATCTACAAGCTGCTCACACGGACTGGCTATGTCAATGAGCAATTTCCCCTATGGAAGGTAATTATGAAGATTGAGAGGAGTACGTATTAGCTCCGTGACAGTAGGCCACTGTTAACATAGAGAACCTCGTCTGTTTTATACCTAGTGTTATGCTATGATTGAACATGAGTTTTATTTTTTTTACAGCATACAAATGTGGCTACAGATATATCATTGAAAGAGTATTTGAATTCCGTTCTGGCTGATGTTTATGCTGCAGTACATTTCACAGTAGATGGAGGAAGGCCTGCGGGTTTGACAAAGGAGCTAAGGAATAAAAACAACTATGTTACGAGCTCCTGTCCAGACTGAAGAGAGGTAATAATCATTGCGGATGGGGTCAGCACCAGTTTATTGTACGCCATTAAGCAACATCTCCACCCCCCCCCTCCCCCTGCCCCCAGTGTGTCTGCCTCTGGGGTCGGCATGCGTGTATTCTCACCCTTCTGGGCAGATATATCATGACATCATCACAAAGCACCCCACACTCGCTTGCACCCCTGCCCTCTGGCCTGTGAATCTGTATAGAACGTCTCTGTCAGTAATAATATTTGGGTTGGCCATGGGAGCCTCGGCAGCTACACATGATAAGTGGTTACAAGAGGTTATTGAATTAGCAAAAGGACAGATTGATACCGCTCATCTCAAAAGAAAGAGGGAGAGTCGGGGGGTGGGGTTAAGAAATAGTGGGAAAGGGAGAGGCGACTGGGAGAAAAAAAAGAATGGGTGAGTGGGAGAGAAAAAAATTGAGGAGGAAAAGGGGGGAAGGGGAGGCAACAGTTGATCTATTCTGCACATTAATCGGAAATAACAATTTTACTAAGAGCATTGCTTCCCACTCTCCATCTCCCCCGCCTCCTCTCCTCCACTTCTCTCATCCTCCTCTTCTCCTCCTGGCTCTTACATTTTATTACCGCCCAAGGGGATGGGTAGGGGGAGGGCAGACGGCTAGTGACTAGTTGCAGGGTGAGCGTGTGTGTGTGTGTGTGTGTGTGTGTGTGTGTGTGTGTGTGTGTGTGTGTGTGTGTGTGTGTGTGTGTGTGTGTGTGTGTGTGTGTGTGTGTGTGTGTGTGTGTGTGTGTGTGTGTGTGTGTGTGTGTGTGTGTGAATGTGTATTGCGGGGGGTATCAAAAGCTATTTCTCTCCTGTGAAGATGGAGGCACATAAAATTATTTCTCAGTTTTTGTTTTCCTCTGAACATCCCTTGGCGTCCCTCTTTCTCTATATATTTTTCTGTGTCTCTTCATTTTCCATCATCTCTTGTCTCTGATTTCTGCCCTCATGCAATAAATGCTTGGGCCTGACAAGTTTTTTTCTGCTTTGAAATTCCCCATAGCAGTGACATTTCTCTTCTTCATTCATGGTTGCCAGTGCTGTTGTAGTTTTATTATGATGCGGTTAGGGTAGAGAGCAGAGAGATAAGTCGGGAACACAAAATTCCTCTCTGATGTATGGTGTCATGTTTTTAATAGCTTGAGTCTACTCTAAATTCTCATGCTGCCTGGGTGCCCAAGGCACACAACACTGGCCTGTGTCAGAGGCAACATCAGGGAAGAGTGTGAGTTTTTGTGTGTGTGTGTGTGTGTGTGTGTGTGTGTGTGTGTGTGTGTGTGTGTGTGTGTGTGTGTGTGTGTGTGTGTGTGTGTGTGTGTGTGTGTGTGTGTGTGTGTGTGTGTGTGTGTGTGTGTCTGTACAGGTGTGAGAGAAAATGAGTGTGAGAGTGTTTGAGGAAGATTGAAAGAGAACATTATTACTGTACTGTATAATGTCTATGTCTATGTTAGATTATGTGTGTGTGTGTGGGAGGGGGGTGTATCAATATCTGAGTGTGTATTCTCTATTCTGCAACATGAGGGAGATGTGCTGAGTGAGGGGGTTGGAGGAGAAGTGTACTGTATGTATAAAATATATTTTTTTATGTGGAAGATTGGGCACTTTCTCAGGTGTGGAGGAGAGAGTTTCCTCAGGTGTGGAGGAGAGACAGTTTCCTCAGGTGTGGAGGAGAGACAGTTTTCTCAGGTGTGGAGGAGAGACAGTTTTCTCAGGTGTGGAGGAGAGACAGTTTTCTCAGGTGTGGAGGAGAGACAGTTTTCTCAGGTGTGGAGGAGAGACCGTTTTCTCAGGTATGGAGGAGAGACAGTTTTCTCAGGTGTGGAGGAGAAACAGTTTCGATGGAAAATCTAAAACTGCAGAGGAGAGGAGGGGGGTGGAGAGACAGGTGTGTGTGTGTGTGATAGACAGATACATGATAGAGGAAGTGGGGCGAGATAGAGGGGAGGAGGGGGGCGAGTGCATTGAGCGGTCAAGCTATCTCCTGTTTACTGACTGGATCGACATGCTCACAATGAAGTTGCGATAGAGGAGGGGGAGATAGAGGGAGCTGGAGAGCGAGACGAGTGTGTGCACAGATTAACAGTGGTATTAATTCTGGCCCCTAATCTGCCTGTCTCTGTAATTGAGGTCGCACTCCAGGGGAGGCTGTGTTTGGAGCACAGAGGAGAGCAAACAGCCACACATATGAATGAAGGAGAGGAAGAAGGAGTCCTCCCCAGACATACAGTACAGAATGAATTTACAGGAAAACTGAGTACTGCAATTCGTACTTACACTTTTGTTGCTTGGTCACATCAGATCAAATCAAATAAAATGTATTTATATAGCCCTTCTTACATTAGCTGATATCTCAAAGTGCTGTACAGAAACCCAGCCTAAAACTCCAAACAGCAAGCAATGCAGGTGTAGAAGCACGGTGGCTAGGAAAAACTCCCTCGAAAGGCCAAAATCTAGGAAGAAACCTAGAGAGGAACCAGGCTATGAGGGGTGGCCAGTCCGCTTCCTGGCTGTGCCGGGTGGAGATTATAACAGAACATGGCCAAGATGTTCAAATGTTATAAATGACCAGCATGGTCAAATAATAATAATCACAGTGAACAGGTCAGGGTTCCATAGCCGCAGGCAGAACAGTTGAAACTGGAGCAGCAGCACGGCCAGGTGGACTGGGGACAGCAAGGAGTCATCATACCATGTAGTCCTGAGGCATGGTCCTCGGGCTCAGGTCCTCCGAGAGAGAGAGAGAGAGAGAGAGAGAGAGAGAGAGAGAGAGAGAGAGAGAGAGAGAGAGAGAGAGAGAGAGAGAGAGAGAGAGAGAGAGAGAGAGAGAGAGAGAGAGAGATTAGAATTAGAGAGAGCATACTTAAATTCACACAGGACACCGGAAAGACAGGAGAAATACACCAGATATAACAGACTGACCCTAGCCCCCCGACACATAAACTACTGCAGCATAAATACTGGAGGCAGTAGTACTGGAGTACTGGAGGCAGGAGACACTGTGGCCCCATCTGATGATACCCCCGAGCAGGGCCAAACAGGCAGGTTATAACCCCATCCACTTTGCCAAAGCACAGCCCCCACACCACTAGAGGGATATCTACAACCACCAACTTACCATCCTGAGACAAGGTCGAGTATAGCCCACAAAGTTCTCCGCCACGGCACAACCCAAGGGGGGGCGCCAACCTAGACAGGAAGACCACGTCAGTGACTCAACCCACTCAAGTGACGCACCCCTCCTTGGTACGGCATAAAAGAGCACCAGTAAGCCGGTGACTCAGCCCCTGTAATAGGGTTAGAGGCAGAGAATCCCAGTGGAGAGAGGGGAACCGGCCAGGCAGAGACAGCAAGGGTGGTTGTTGCTCCAGTGCCTTTCCGTTCACCTTCACACTCCTGGGCCAGACTACACTCAATCTTAGGACCTACTGAAGAGATGAGTCTTCAATAAAGACTTAAAGGTTGAGACCGAGTCTGGGTCTCTCACATGGGTAGGCAGACCATTCCATAAAAATGGAGCTCCATAGGAGATAGCCCTGCCTCCAGCTGTTTGCTTAGAAATTCTAGGGACAATTAGGAGGCCTGCGTATTGTGACCGTAGCGTATGTGTAGGTATGTACGGCAGGACCAAATCAGAGAGATAGGTAGGAGCAAGCACATGTAATGCTTTGTAGGTTAGCAGTAAATCCTTGAAATCAGCCCTTGCCTTAACAGGAAGCCAGTGTAGGGAGGATAGCACTGGAGTAATATGATCAAGTTTTTTGGTTTGAGTCAGGATTCCTGCAGCCGTATTTAGCACTAACTGAAGTTTATTTAGTGCTTTATCCGGATAGCTGGAAAGTAGAGCATTGCAGTAGTCTAACCTAGAAGTAACAAAAGCATGGATTAATTTTTCTGCATCATTTTTGGACAGGAAATTTCACATTTTTGCAATGTTACGTAAATGGAAAAAAGCTGTCCTTGTAACAGTCTTGATATGTTCGTCAAAAGAGAGATCAGAGTCCAGAGTAACGCCGAGGTCCTTCACAGTTTTATTTGAGATGACTGTACCACCATCAAGATTAATTGTCAGATTCAACAGAAGATCTCTTTGTTTCTTGGGAACTAGAACAAGCATTTCTGTTTTGTCCGAGTTTAAAAGTAGAAAGTTTGCAGCCAACCACTTCCTTGTGTCTGAAACACAGGCTTCCAGCGAGGGAAATTTTGGGGCTTCACCATGTTTCTTTGAAATGTACAGCTGTTTGTCAACCAGATAACTCACCCTCACAGCCTACCCAAGCCCCACACACACTGACTTCTTCCCTTTGTATCCTACCCCCCCATTCGATTGGGTGCTTTACTCCCATGCCATCTATCCCACTCCCTCTCAGTAGTCCTGGCTCCTCCTACCCCTCCAGAACTTCTTCCCTCTCCAGTCACACTCCTCTCCAACTCTCACCTTCATCTGCCTGAGATCAATATTTGAATAACTGGAGAGGTGAAGGCCTCATCATAATCAATAAGAGCTGCGTATGGCAGGTTGGGGGTAGACAGAGAGAAATCATTCTGGACCACTCTGACACCTCATTTACTGCACTAATGAATAACACCGTAAGACGAGCAGAAAGCACATCTCACACACACCTGTCCTCACACTGGACCACTGTTGGGGGGACTGAGGCCAGGCAGCCACTCCAACTGGACTGGTGCCCTGGCATAGAAGACATTGAGGGCAGGGGCACTGGCTAACTGAGTATGGAGACGTTGTGCAGGGACGGGAGACAAGTCAAGGGTACTTATGTACCAGGACAGGTCCACTCGCGTAGAGGGTACTGAGGTCAGGGGCACTGGTCCACTGGGTATGGAGTCTATGCAGCCAGGGAGTCCCATACAAGAAAGGGGTACTTATGTACCAGGCAGGTCAGATGGAGAGCCACTCTGTCAGTCATCCCCACCGGTCCATATATAGGGCTGACTGACTGTCAACAAGACACACTAATGATGCATGGCTCTTGGAAGTCTGGTGCCTGCTAGTTGACTTTATTGCACTTTAACCGCTGGGCCAATTAGGATGTGATGTTTTGAATGTGTCTGCATGTCAGTTAATCAGGCAGGGAGGAGGCATTGATTAGCGCCATGATCAATGCAAAGGGAATCAGAGCACAGAGACACACACACACACACACACGTTTGTTTTACAATCCTTGCGGGGACCAAACAACAGATTCTCTTACCTTAAACCTAACCCCAGTGGTGGAAAAAGTACCCACTTGTCATACTTGAGGAAAAGTAAAGAAACCTTAATAGGCAAAGTCTTAATACACACCCCACTCAGAGAGAGAGAGACACAGCTGCATCTCAACCTTTTTTCCAAAAGGGATAGATTTGGAGTTAGATATACTTGGATATTTCAGCATTTCCACAGCATGGCCTTCGCTCCAGATCAAAACAAACCTACAACCTCATTTTGACCAAAATTAAGAGGAGAGATTACTGCTTCCAAAGTTATACGGAGGGTGCTCTAGCCAACAAACAGCAGACCTGAGACCTGAGACCTGAGGACACCATTCCAACCTGGAACTGAGTGTGTAGTGTTTGGTCTGATGCTATTTGGAAAGCCAAGAAGAAGAAAAAATACAAATAAAATAAAGTACATTACAATGATATATTTTACTTTATGGGGACTGAATGCTGATTTAAGGCTCCCAGGCTTGTAAGGACAGACCAGATACAATTTAATTTAGAACTAAGGTGTGAAGTAAAGGCCTTTGGGCCCAACAAGTGGCAGGATTCTTTGAAGCATCCTCTGAATCCCCCCCCTGCTGTTCAAAGACCATTCACTAGTATTTTCTACAATAAATCTGCCTCCAGAAATAAAATAAAATCAAAATCAAATCAAATGTATTTATATAGCCCTTCTTACATCAGCTGATATATCAAAGTGCTGTACAGAAACCCAGCCTAAAACCCCAAACAGCAAGCAATGCAGGTGTAGAAGCACGGTGGCTAGGAAAAACTCCCTAGAAAGGCCAAAACCGAGGAAGAAACCTAGAGAGGAACGAGGCTATGAGTGGTGGCCAGTCCTCTTCTGGCTGTGCCGGGTGGAGATTATAACAGAACATGGCCAAGATGTTCTGTCTCCCCCTGTCTAGTACAGGTACCTCTACCACACTCACCCCTCTCTGTTCACCGTCTGCCCTGGCCTGTCTCCGCCTGTCTGGTACAGGTACCTCCACCACACTCACCCCTCTCTGTTCACCGTCTGCCCTGGCCTGTCTCCCCCTGTCTGGTACAGGTACCTCCACCACACTCACCCCTCTCTGTTCACCGTCTGCCCTGGCCTGTCTCCCCCTGTCTGGTACAGGTACCTCCACCACACTCACCCCTCTCTGTTCACCGTCTGCCCTGGCCTGTCTCCCCCTGTCTGGTACAGGTACCTCCACCACACTCACCCCTCTCTGTTCACCGTCTGCCCTGGCCTGTCTCCCCCTGTCTGGTACAGGTACCTCCACCACACTCACCCCTCTCTGTTCACCGTCTGCCCTGGCCTGTCTCCCCCTGTCTGATACAGGTACCTCCACCACACTCACCCCTCTCTGTTCACCGTCTGCCCTGGCCTGTCTCCCCCTGTCTGGTACAGGTACCTCCACCACACTCACCCCTCTCTGTTCACCGTCTGCCCTGGCCTGTCTCCCCCTGTCTGGTACAGGTACCTCCACCACACTCACCCCTCTCTGTTCACCGTCTGCCCTGGTCTGTCTCCCCCTGTCTGGTACAGGTACCTCCACCACACTCACCCCTCTCTGTTCACCGTCTGCCCTGGTCTGTCTCCCCCTGTCTGGTACAGGTACCTCCACCACACTCACCCCTCTCTCCTGAGATTTTGCTCGCCTCCAGCACAAACGCACTGTGGGGGTGAGTGACTCTGAACTTACCCCAAGTAGTTATACATCTTATTTTTTCTTGTGCATTTTGCTATTTTGCTATTTTCAACTCCTGCATACTTTGTTGACTACAAACATTCTTTACCTGACCGTGGGACAGCCTATGTTTGTTCCCACACTCGGGACTCTGACTCTCTATTGGTTACACAGACTTTTGGCCTCCCATCCCATGATAATCACCTCTCGCTGACTTTGTATTCATGTTACCTGATGAAATTGCTGTACAATATGATCTTGCTGCCATCTGACATTCAGATGTCCTAAATCAGCACTGCAGTGCTCTCCCTGTCCCATGCTGTGCCTTGATTGTATTACTGTTGATGATATCTGGAAATGTACACCCTGGCCCATCTACTGTTGCTAGCCCCAATTCTGACTTGTGCTCTTAAATCTGCTTCACTGATTTCTGCTCTAATAAAAGCCTGTGTTTTCTGCACGTTAACACTAGAAGCTTATTACCTAAAATGGATCAATTGAAAGTGTGGGTTCACAGTTCCAATCCAAATGTGATGGTCATTACTGAGACGTGGTTAAGGAAGAGTGTTTTGAATACTGCGTTAACCTTTCTGGTTATAGTCTTTTCGGCAAGACAGATCTTCCTCTTGATATTCCCAAAACCCCACGCGGGAGCGTAATCATCGACTGACAATAATTAGCATAACGCAACGGACATAAATATCCCTAGAAAATGTTCCTATTCATGAAAATCACAAATTAAATATATTGAGACACAGCTTAGCCTTTTGTTAATCACCCTGTCATCTCAGATTTTCAAAATATGCTTTACAGCCAACGCTGTAATGGCTGTAACGTAATGGCTGCTCAGTGAAATTACCTGTCCTGATTTGTCATAGACACTTGCTAAAAAACTTAAATGAGCAAGCCTTCCTTCATGACCTGGCCTCTGTAAAATGGTATAGAAGCAGCTTGATCCCCTCTGTTGAAGACGCTTGGACCTTCTTTTGATATTTTCAGTGGTAATGTTAACAAAAGCGCCCCCATAAAGAAAATGAGAATGAAAAACAGGTTCAGCCCCTGGTTCCTCCGTGGGCGACGCACAATTGGCCTAGCGTCGTCCGGGTTAGAGAGGGGTTGGCCGGTAGGGATATCATTGTCTCATCGCGCACCAGCGACCCCTGTGGCGGGCGCAGTGCGCGCTAATCAAGGTTGCCAGGTGCACGGTGTTTCCTCCTACACATTGGTGCGGCTGGCTTCCGGGTTGGTTGCGCGCTGTGTTAAGCAGTGCGGCTTGGTTGGGTTGTGTATCGGAGGACGCCTGACTTTCAACCTTCGTCTCTCCCGAGCCCGTACAGGAGTTGTAGCGATGAGACAAGATAGTAGCTACTAAAAACAATTAGATACCATGAAATTGGGGAGAAAACGGGGTTAAATAAATACAAATATATATTTTTAAAGATTTGCATTTGGCGAAAGGATCGGCACACGCATACTCAGGCTGACTGGCTATCGTTCAGGCAAATGAGGAACAAGTGCACTCAGGCTATCCGGAAGGCCAAAGTTAGTTACTTTAAAGAGCAGTTCTCTCTCTGTGGTTCTAACCCCAAGAATTTCTGGAAAATGGTTAAAGACCTGGAGAATAAACCCACCTCCTTACAGCTGCTTCTGTCCCTTAATGTTGATGATGTGGTTGTTACTGACAAGAAGCACATGGCTGAGCTCTTTAATCACCACTTCATTAAGTCAGGATTCCTATTTGACTCAGCCACGCCTCCTTGCCCGTCCAAAAATTCCTTATCTCCCACCCCTTCTAATGCGACTATCCCCGATGCTCCTCCCTCTTTTCCCCCTGCACCGCTACAAAGATTCTCCCTGCAGGCAGTCACTGAGTCCGAGGTGACCTCCCAAAAAAACATCTGGGTCAGACGGTTTAGACCCTTTCTTCTTTAAGGTTGCTGCCCCTATCATCGCCAAGCCTCTCTCTGACCTTTTTAACCTGTCTCTCATTTCTGGGGAGGTTCCCATTGCTTGGAAGGCAGCCACAGTTTGTCCTTTATTGAAAGGGGGAGATCAAGCTGATCCTAACTGTTATAGACCTATTTCTATTTTGCCCTGTTTGTCAAAAGTGTTGGAAAAACGTACACTTAATAATCAACTGACTGGCTTTCTTGATGTCTATAGTAGTCTCCCGGGTATGCAATCTGGTTTCCACTCAGGTTATGGATGTGTCACTGCAACCTTAAAGGTCCTCAATGATGCCCTTCATTCTAAGCAATATTGTGCTGATATTTTTATTGACTTGGCCAAAGCTTTTGATACGGTAGACCATTCCATTCTTGTGGGCCAGGTAGGGAATATTGGTATCTCTGAGGGGTCTTTGGCCTGGTTTGCTAACTACCTCTCTCAAAGAGTGCAGTGTATGAAGACTGAAAATCTGCTGTCTCAGTCACTGCCTGTCACCAAAGGGAGTACCCCAAGGCTCGATCCTAGGCCCCACGCTCTTCTCAATTTACATCAACAACATAGCTCAGGCAGTAAGAAACTCTCTCATTCATTTATATGCAGATGATACAGTCTTATACTCAGCTGGCCCCTCCCTGAATTGTGTGTTAAATGCACAATAACAAAGCTTTCTTAGTGTCCAACAAGCTCTCTCTACCCTTAACCTTGTTCTGAACACCTCCAAAACAAAGGTCATGTGGTTTGGTAAGAAGAATGCACCTCTTCCACAGGTGTTCTTACTACTTCTGAGGGTTTAGAGCTTGAGGTAGTCACCTCACACAAGTACTTGGGAGTATGGCTAGACGGTACACTGTCTTTTCAGTTCGCTGCAGCTAGCAACTGGAACGAGCTGCAACAAACACTCAAACTGAACAGTTTTATCTCAATCTCTTCATTCAAAGACTCAGTCATGGACACTCTTACTGACAGTTGTGGCTGCTTTGCATGATGTATTGTTGTCTCTACCTTCTTGCCCTTTGTGCTGTTGTCTGTGCCCAATAATGTTTGAACCATGTTTTATGCTACTATCATGTTGTGTTGCTACCATGTTGTTGTCATGCTGTGTTGCTACCAGGCTGTGTTGTCATGTGTTGCTTCCTTGCTATGTTGTTGTCTTAGGTCTCTCTTTATGTAGTGTTGTCTCTCTTGTTGTCATGTGTGTTTAATCCCAGGCCCGCCGTCCCCACAGGAGGTCTTTTGCCTTTTGGTGGGCTGTCATTGTAAATAAGAATTTTTCTTAACTGACTTTCCTAGTTAAATAGGTTAAAGGTTAAATAAAATAAATATATAAAAATAATAGGGAAAGTCTTAATTTAACCTTTATTTAACTAGGCAAGTCACTTACAGTGGGGCAAAAAAGTATTTAGTCAGCCACCAATTGTGCACGTTCTCCCACTTAAAAAGATGAGAGAGGCCTGTAATTTTCATCATAGGTACACTTCAACTATGACAGACAAAATGAAGAAAAAATCCAGAAAAACATTGTAGGATTTTTATGAATTTATTTGCAAATGATGGTGGAAAATAAGTATTTGGTCAATAACAAAAGTTTATCTCAATACTTTGTCAAACGTTTTCTGATAGTCTTCACAAGGTTTTCACACACTGTTGCTGGTATTTTGGTCCATTCCTCCACGTAGATCTCCTCTGGAGCAGTGATGTTTTGGGGTTGTTGCTGGGCAACACGGACTTTCAACTCCCTCCAAAGATTTTCTATGGGGTTGAGATCTGGAGACTGGCTCGGCCACTCCAGGACCTTGAAATGCTTCTTGAAGCCACTCCTTCGTTGCCCGGGCGGTGTGTTTGGGATCATTGTCATGCTGAAAGACCCAGCCACGTTTCATCTTCAACGCCCTTGCTGATGGAAGGAGGTTTTCACTCAAAATCTCACGATACATGGCCCCATTCACTCTTTCCTTTACATGGATCAGTCGTCCTGGTCCCTTTGCAGAAAAACAGCCCCAAAGCATGATGTTTCCACCCCCATGCTTCACAGTAGGTATGGTGTTCGTTGGATGCAACTCATCATTCTTTGTCCTCCAAACACGACGAGTTGAGTTTTTACCAAAAGTTCGATATTGGTTTCATCTGACCATATGACATTCTCCCAATCTTCTTTTGGATCATCCAAATGCTCTCTAGCAAACTTCAGACGGGCCTGGATATGTACTGGCTTAAGCAGGGAGACACGTCTGGCACTGCAGGATTTGAGTCCCTGGCGGCGTAGTGTGTTACTAATGGTAGGCTTTGTTACTTTGGTCCCAGCTCTCTGCAGGTCATTCACTAGGTCCCCCGTGTGGTTCTGGGATTTTTGCGCACCGTTCTTGTGATCATTTGACCCCACGGGGTGAGATCTTGCGTGGAGCCCCAGATCGAGGGAGATTATCAGTGGTCTTGTATGTCTTCCATTTCCTAATAATTGCTCCCACAGTTGATTTCTTCAAACCAAGCTGCTTACCTATTGCAGATTCAGTCTTCCCAGCCTGGTGCAGGTCTACAATTTTGTTTCTGGTGTCCTTTGACAGCTCTTTGGTCTTGGCCATAGTGGAGTTTGGAGTGTGACTGTTTGAGGTTGTGGACAGGTGTCTTTTATACTGATAAAAATGTCAAACAGGTGCCAATAATTACAGGTAACGAGTGGAGGACAGAGGAGCCTCTTAAAAGAAGAAGTTACAGGTCTGTGAGAGCCAGAAATCTTGCTTGTTTGTAGGTGACCAAATACTTATTTTCCACCATAATATGCAAATAAATTAATTAAAAAATCCAACAAGGTGATTTTCTAGATTTCTTTTCTCATTTTGTCTGTCATAGTTGAAGTGTACCTATGATGAAAATTACAGGCTCTCTCATCTTTTTAAGTGGGAGAACTTGCACAATTGGTGGCTGACTAAATACTTTTTGCCCCACTGTTTAAATATATTTTTAAAATGTACGGATAGCCAGGGGCACACTCCAACACAAAGCATTTGTGTTTGTGAGTCTGCCAGATCAGTCAGTAAGGATGACAATTTTCCTGTCTTGCTAAGCATTCAAAATGTAATTGTGGGTGTCAGGGAAAATGTATGGAGTAAAAAAGTACATTATTTTCTTTAGGAATGTAGTGAAGTAAAACAAAAGTTGTCAAAAATATAAATAGTGAAGTACAGATACCCCCAAAACTACTGTAGTACTTTAAAGTACTTTACACCACTGCCTAACCTAACACTAACCCTTAACCTAACCTAACCTAACCTAAACTTAACCCCAAACCCTAACCATGATTGTAACCCTAACCCTAAACCTAACCTAAAAGTCTAAAATATAATTTTTCATTGTGGGGACTGGCAAAATGTACAAACACATTAATGAGCATACTCACGTAAGCACAAAACTAAACACACAAACATACTAAAGTGCACACAAATGATTTCAATAATGACAGCCAATAACCTTACTTCCCTCATGTATATGGTGTTTGTGACCTCCCCTTCGTCAGAGGTACAGTATATTGCCGTGACCAGTTGATCTTTTGCCAAAATAATTGTCACACATTTGCCAATTGTGCTGTTCAGGCGAATGAGTGAACGAATACAAACAACGTACCCACAACAATAACACTCATGCTTGACGTTTTCATCACCTTCTACCTGCCCACATCAAGGTCCTTCTTCTATGATGAACTGAACTACCACCACCACCTCTCTCTCTCTCTCTCTCTCTCTCTCGCTCAATCTCCATACTTCCTTTCAATGTAATAATAAGGAGATATGCACCAAACTTTTGCATGCAGTTTAAACTAAAAAAAAAAAAATGAATAGTGTACATTATATGCATGCACGCCAGCATCATTCAGGTGGTACAGTAAGAGAGAACAAGTGACAAGATGACGAAAGAGGAGAGGGAGAGGAGAGAGTGAGAGAGATTTCTCCTGGCAGTTCAGTATTACTCATTGTGCTTGTAACGCATAATGATCCGGCTGTTGTTTACTCTCGCCATAGTTTCACAGTGCATGCGGACATGCAGCCAATCACAGTAACGCATTTAGGGTTTTACATTTTGGAGGAGGCTTTGGGACAGGTGGTTTCAGAGAGCAGTCTGGGGTGAGTCTGTCATCAAACCTCTAAGAGAGTGGTTTGTGTTGCAACAAGGAGAGAGAGAGAGAGAGAGAGAGAGAGAGAGAGAGAGAGAGAGAGAGAGAGAGAGAGAGAGAGAGAGAGAGAGCAAATTGCAAACAAATAGGGAGGGTGTCAGGCCAGGAGGAGAGATGGGAAGAAGATGTACAAATAATAGAAAGGGGATAGAGCAGACTGATGGGACCATCTCAGGGCAGAGCCAAATGAGAATAAGAAAAAAGAGGGCAAGTAGGTGAGTGAGAGGTGATGAAATAAGAGAGGGATGGAGAGAGGGAAAAAGCTGGTATCGACAGAAAAGAGGGAAAGTGGGAAAAGATTGTTAAAATAAAGAGTATCCGGACGCTCCAAGAGATGGAGGGGCACGATGAGAGGGCAGGGAAGAATAGAGAGAGAGCGAGACTGAGAGGTTGAGCCAGAGAGAGACAGAGGGAGAGAGGGGAAAAAGAGAGGGATGAGAGAGTGAGCGAGCCCTCAGCAATGAGAACATTACAGTGGGATAATGAAGAGGTTCCGCTCTGTCACACTCGACATTAGCCCAGCGTCAGCCTGACCCCAAAGTGTCAACAAGTTAATAGGCTGGATATCACCGGCACTGCTTGTCACCGTGAGTCGCCACGGACACCCTGATCACTTACACGGCCTCTGTGAATAAATAAACACTGATACTGGGAATAAATAACACGGAGAGGTCAAGGCGGACGGCAACAGTACGCACGACGAGGGGGCGAGCAAGATTACAATGGCTTCGTGTTATGGAATGAGAGTATTTGCTTTTGTCAGGAGATATTTCTAAGGGAGTGTGCATGTGTGCATCTGTGTCTGTGTGTTTCAGTGTGTGTTGTAAGGAGACATGTCAGACACTGTGTGTGTGTGTGTGTGTGTGTGTGTGTGTGTGTGTGTGTGTGTGTGTGTGTGTGTGTGTGTGTGTGTGTGTGTGTGTGTGTGTGTGTGTGTGTGTGTGTGTGTGTGTGTGTGTGTGTGTGTGTGTGTGTGTGTGTGTGTCTGTGTGCGTGTGTGTGTGGATGATGTCATGCGGGTTGGTACCTCAGTGTTGTGTTGCCAGGGCTGAGACAGACACAACACTCTCCCTGCTCTGCTCTGTTCAACCTCAGCACACTGCAGGCACACTGTACTGTATGCTGTTAGGTTCCAAATGAACCCTATAAAATTCCACGGACGATTAGTAAAGCTCAAACCAAGTTTATTGGGTCATACAGCTGCACAGACAAAGAACATAGTCACACAAGCATTGGTATTGAACCTTTTCTCCTCTGCTGAGCCCCTCCTTACACATCTGAACAGCCAATGCAACTCCGTTGCTAACCGGAAGATTAGTGACATATGTTCTTCCTCACTTCATTTAACCTGACCTCTGCCCCAAATTGCTCACTGCTCCCCAACTCACGGCCGTCATGCTGATTGGTACCAGACTGTGTCTCTTCTCCTCCCATCGGATCCCTGATGGGTAACAATAACATATCCTGACCTAATTGATGGACATTCCTCTCTCTCCCTCAGTGACACGAACAAGTATATTTAATACCTAAAAGTCAGAACCCATCAAGGCTGACCTGTATATAATGCCAGAGAGGTGAGCTGGTGGAATAGCTAGGGGGTCAGGGCCGAGGAAAGAGAGATTGGAAAGGTGCTTGGAGTTCTTATCAAACGTCTATCTTTCTGACCTCTGCTCCACTTCACATTTCCAGGTGTCATGTGGCACTGGTTTCTGCGGCGTTTCAGAGCGGCGACGAATCGACACCGGATTTCTCTCCCACTCCAGCCCCAACGCCCCAATCGCCCTTTTACATGCAAACACGTGCACACAACCTGCCGAACCTCACACCACGAAGTCATCAGCTGTTGCCTCCGCCGACAAGACTTGCCATCTCAAGTCATGGCTTGCCATCTCAACACTCAGCGCTGAACCTGAGAGTCCCGATGAATGAAAGGTGCATGCGTGCAGAGCATGCTTTCTGGTTCAATTTAGTGCACTCATGTTGTTACAGGTGTAGGGGAGCAGAGAAGGCTGTTGCTGAGGTCCTTCTGTAGCTCAGTTGGTAGAGCATGGCGCTTGTAACGCCAGGGTAGTGGGTTCGATTCCCGGGACCACCCATACGTAGAATGTATGCACACATGACTGTAAGTCGCTTTGGATAAAAGCGTCTGCTAAATGGCATATATTATTATTATCTGCTTTCAGCCTTCCACTTATGGTCCCGATATCAGGGTGCTAAAATAAATGGAGGGGGACTGCAAGTTTTCTCTTCTGCCAGCAGCAGCAAGCTCCTATCTACAGCAATTAGGAAGAGATGAGGTTGACAGTAATGGATCATATCGGCTGGAACTGGGGGAGGGGGACAGATTTAGAGATGGGACAGGGAGGCAGGTAGCAGCAGCACACGCTCCAGTGCAAGAGAGTTAATGCTCCTAATGCACTGTCCGGGAGATAGCGTTCCAGATTAGCCAGGGGACGGTATCTCTGCTAATTCAATCAGCCAGCTCCGCCTGGCCAGTCTTTTATTAGTGCTCTCCTTCTTACTAATTCACTCCACTGAGGCAGAAGGGACCCACTGGGCAAAAAACTGGTTGAGTCAATGTAGTTTGCACGTCATTTCAACCAAGCTATTCGACGTGATGACGTTGAATCGCCGTGGGAAACTGATTGGATTTGCAAAAAAGTCATCAACGGAAGGGAATTGTGTCTTTTGTTTTCAGCCAACTTTCAACTTAATCCAATGGCAGGGTGATTGGGTGATTTCACATTGAATTCACGTTAGTTGACAACTCAACCCGATGTGCATCAAAACTATACGTTGAACTGACATTTGAGCAAAGTGGGGAAGAATCCCAGGGAAAGACAAGAGAGGGAGGAGAGTGACACAGACGGAAAAGGCATTTGGCAATCTGCCTGTGGTCATCCTGAAATATTTTTAGGGATGAAAAATAGATCCTCATATCCATTTGATCAAGGATCAACTCTTTCATGCCGCTTAGGCTGCAGACAAGAGCCACATAATAAATGGGCCACTGAATTTTACTGGAGCATTTTGACATATTGCACCCTCTATTCATTTGTCACGTCAGGAGTCTCATAGCTTCATTTGTCACAGCAGAATGTCTCCCAGGATTCTATCACTTCCCATCTCTCCTTCTCCTTTACATTTCACCAGCGTGGTTTAAATAGAGGCTTCCACGGCCTGGTGCATTGACCAGGCACAAACACATCCTCTTCAATATCAAACCGACAACGAAAGAGCTTTTGATTTGTGTTCATCGTTGAGCTATATTAGACTGTTAATTTGAAAAGCTCCTGTTTCCATCTTGATTCCATTTCTCTTGACTCAACTGAACTCAATTCTCCTTGCCTCTCTTGTCTCACTGACAGCAATTGCCAGTATGTATCATTGTCTTCTCTGATGTGTCTGCTGACCTGTTTTCATCACTCAGGGAACATTTACTTGCTTCTTGATGTTTTTGCAATCAGCTCCCATTGTGCTCTGTCATAGAAATGTTTTTGTGGCTATTATGTTGTTTGAGGCCACAGTAAGTAAATGTGTTGTTATTTATTTTTCTCTTTTACAGAAAAACAGCCGAGACATTCAAAGGAGATAATGATGTTTACTTGCAAAGCGAATAAAACCTCAAAGCTGTCAGAAGATTGTATATAGGCAGTCATCTTTTGAAAGCTTTTCACATGCCTTTGTTTCCCACATTGATCTCAGGACTTTGGTAAATTCGTTTTTTTTTTCCACCGTTACAAACAGCTTGGAAATGTCAGCATTAGTTCATGCTCGTGTAAGATGTGGAAAAAAAAATAGCAGTTCGTTCACTTAATTGAAGCATAACATTGAAGGGAAATCATATCCCTAAAGGAGGAGCAGTTGAATATCATGTTTTATAGGATTTTATTCCAAATGAAATGTATTTTAAACTAATCAAAATATATTTTATATTTGAGATTCTTCGAAGTAGCCACCCTTTGCCTTGATGAGAGCTTTGTACACTCATGGCATTCTCTTAACCAGCTTCACCTGGAATGCTTTTCCAACAGTCTTGAAGGAGTTCCCATGTATGCTTGTTGGCTGCTTTTTCTTCACTCTGCGGTCCAACTCATCCCAAACCATCTCAATTGGGTTGAGGTCAGGTGATTGTGGAGGCCAGGTCATTTGATGCAACACCCCATCACTATTATTCTACAATGTAGAAAATAGTACAAATAAAGAAAAACCCTTGGATGAGTAGGTGTGTCCAAACTTTTGACTGGTACTGTATTTGTAAGAAATATATTTTTTAAATAAAAATGTATGGCAAATGTAAAAAATGTGCTAAATCATACTGTAATGAAATGGTGACTGTCAACAATTAAACTTTAGTGGGCTCTTTGGTATGACATGCATTTATGTCAATCTCACAAACATTTATGTCAGTCTGCACTAACAACAAGCTCAACATGTTTTTATTGTTTGGCTAAATAATTTAACAGTGTACCAGGGTACTTGCTGTGGTGATTCCTGAAATGCAGAACCTGTTGATAGAGTATTTTTAATATACTTTTGTTACATTGTTCGCTAGCTCAGGTGGTTAGCTAGCTCTCAGTCTCATTGGCCACCAAACATCGCAAACGCTAGCTAGATAGCTAACTACTTAATATATCTTGTTTTCTGAAAATGTACATTAGTTAGCTAAATTAGCCAAACTCCTATTTGCTGTTGACTTTTTTTGATTACTACATGATTCCATATGTTATTTCATAGTTTTGATGTCTTTCAGTACAAATATATTTTCAAAAATATGTACCAAATATATTGATGAAACCATCATATTATAAAATATGTCTGAATGTATTTTGAAATACATTTTGCAATGCATTTAACACATATTGTGATGTACATTTGACATATATTTACATATACATTTGCAATACATTCTGTAATATATGTTGGAATGTATTTAAAATGTATTACATCGATTGTTATGAAATACATTATTTTTCAAATGTTTTATATTTCACATGCATAAACAATTTTTTAAAACAAAAAATATACAGTGCATTCGGAAAGTATTCAGACCCCTTCATTTTTTCCCCACATTTTGTTACATTGCAGCCTTATTCTAAAATGGATTACATCAGTTTTTCCCTCGTCAGTCTACACACAATACCCCATAATGACAAAGCGACAACAGGTTTTTAGAAATGTTAAAACATTTATTAAAAAGAAAAACAGAAATACCTTATTGACATAAGTATTCAGACCCTTTGCTATGAGACGCGGAATTGAGCTCAAGTGCATCCTGTTTCCACGGATCATCCTTGAGATGTTTCTACAACTTCATTGGAGTCGACATGGGGTAAATTCAACTGATTAGACATGATTTGGAAAGGCACACTGTCTATATAAGGCCCCGCAGTTGACAGTGCATGTCAGAGCAAAATCCAAGCCATAAGGTCAAATTAATTGTAGATAGAACTCAGAGACAGGATTGTGTTGAGCCACATATCTGTGGAATGGTACTAAAACATTTCTGCAGCATTGAAGGTCCCCAAGAACACTCCTACCTCATTCCTAAATGGAAGAAGTTTGGAACCACCAAGACCCTTCCTAGAGCTGGCTGCCCGGGCCAGACTGAGCAATCGGGGGAGAAGGGCCTTGGTCAAGGAGGTTCCAGAGTTCCTCTGTGGAGATGGAGAACCTTCCAGAAGGACAACCATCTCTGCAGCACTCCACCAATCAGGCCTTTATGATAGTGGCCAGATGGAAGCCACTCCTCAGTAAAAGGCATATGAAAGCCCGCTAAGAGTTTGCCAAAAGGGCTCTCAGACCATAAGAAACCAGATTCTCTGTTCTGATTAAACCAAGACTTAACTCTTTGGCCTGAATACCAAGTGTCACATCTGGAGGAAACCTGGCACCATCCATACGGTGAAGCATGGTGGTGGCAGCATCATGCTGTGGGGATGTTTATCTGCAGCAGGGACTGAGAGACTAGTCAGGATCAAGGGAAAGATGAAAAAAGATTAACATAGAAAAGTACAGAGAGATCCTTGATGAAAACCTGCTCCAGAGCGGTCAGGTTCACCTTCCAACAGAACATCAACCCTAAGCACACAGCCAAGACAACACAGGAGTGGCCTCGGGACAAGTCTCTGAATGTCCTTGAGGGCCCAGCCAGAGGCCGGACTTGAACCCGATCTACCATCTCTAGAGAGACCTGAAAATAGCTGTGCAGCAACACTATCCAACCTGACAGAGCTTGAGAGGATCTGCATAGAAGAATGGGAGAAACTCCCCAAATACAGGTGTGCCAAGTTTATCATACCAAATAAGAGTTGAGGATGTAATCGCTGCCAAAGTTTCTTTAACAAAGTACTCAGTAAAGGGTCTGACTACTTATGTAAATGAGATATTTGAATAAATGTGTAAAAATGTATAAAAACCTGTTTGTGCTTTATCATGCGATATTGTGTGTAGATTGATGAGGATAAAAAAAGAAAATCAATTTTAGAACAAGGCTGTAACGTAACAAAATGTGAAAAAAGTCATGGAATGCACTGTATTTTAAATGTATTTTGTCCATACGGGCTGTAACTCTTTCTGCTGAGCAGTGAATAAGTGGCTCTGCTGGATTTTGGTAATGCTAGGTCAGGGTTCTTTAAATGAGGAGAAATCCTAAGACTTGATTTGCTCCGGAAAACTATTAGCATACATTATGGATGTTGACACAGCCTTTAATGTCCTAGATGATTCGGTAACATGAGCATTTTGTGCCAAACCTCCACCTGTTTCAGTGGAACATACAGACAGCCATCCAATAATCTCTTTCTCGCTCCCTTTTTCTCTCTCTCCCCTCAATTTTTTTCCTTCTCGCCCCCCTCTAGATCTATGTTCATGCTGACATAATGGAGGAGGGGACAGAGCTAAATAACGGCAGGACAGGGGGACAGAAGTTCAAGGATGATGACTTCTCTCTCACCCCGCTCTGCTGTCTCTCTCTCTCTGTCTCTCTCTCTCTGCTCTCTCTCTCTTTGTCTCGCTCTCTCTCTTTCTCTCGCTGTTCGGCTTGCCTCCTTGGACTCCTCGGTACACCTGATGGTTTACATCTGTCGGGGAATTTAAGTTAAAGTGGGCTGTCCAAACTGCTAGACTTTCACACACTCATACACACAAGACCAAGTGGGTTACGTACAATATGAAATAACCAAAGACTGGGTTTAATCAAATCTGAGGGGAAAAGTTGGCCTTCTTTCACGTAAATTGTGACGAGCTGACTGATTTAATGTGATGTAAGGAATGTCTTCCTTGGTTCCTTATTTTCACCACCAGACAACCTCTAAGCTGCACCGCCATCTGGGAGCAGAATTTCCTACCCAAAACCCACAGTCCTCAACAAGGGACCAAAACAAGGGAGCGTATCACATTACAATAAATAATAACCTTGGGGTCAAACAGGGTGTTGACTGAGCTATTGCGTATGAATGAGATGCAGCTCTTCATATTTACAGGACTGTCAGTGACATACTTCATCGATAGCTGACCCCCATCAGATGCTCATGTTAGGCTTGCCGTTATGATTTCCCCCTGTTAACTGAGGTTAGCACTCAAACACACTTCTCCTCCAACTCCACCCCAACCCCCAACTGTCCCAGGGGGCATATTAATCACAAGCCCTAAATACGGCCCCCTTCCCACCCTGGTTGCTTCGATGCCCAGACATTAGACTTCTGTCTCAATCATTATCCACAGCCTGACACCTCTCTGGAAGACACCATACAGCACCTTGTTATAAAGGATGTGTCCACTACCTCTCACCGTGTGTGTGTGTGTGTGTGTGTGTGTGTGTGTGTGTGTGTGTGTGTGTGTGTGTGTGTGTGTGTGTGTGTGTGTGTGTGTGCGTATCTGTGCATTTTACTATACTTGTGAATACCAAAAGTCCTAACAATGATAGTAAACCAACAAATATTCAGAGAAGTTAGGACACTTGTGAAAAGGCTATTTTTAGGCATAGGTTTTAGGTTTATAATTAGGGCGAGGGTTAGAATTAGGGTTAGGAGTTAAGGTTAGGGTTAGGGTAAGGATTAGAGTTGTGTTAGGGGTTGGGGAGTAGTATAGTAAGACATGTTTCAGTTGATATCTGAAATGTATGTCGTTCACATTTTTTGTATGTTAAATATAAAACATGACCATAAGTACAGTAGAACCCATCTCTGGGCTGCAGTCAGGCAGTCAGTATGCTGGCCAGACTCTGGCTGTGTCTGTGGTGTAGCCAGGGGCTCAGGTGGTGGCTGCCCTAATGAGGCCGAGCTGCTGGCTGCTGTCCTCAATCCAATGTGACGGCATCATCACAAACTCATCACAGAGTCTCTGTGATGGCCTCCGAGTACTGAGTTCTGGCTTAGACGGACTGTGCCAGTACAGCAGGAACACATTCACAACGCGCAGAGATGAGGTGGCATAGAATATACTGCATACATTGTGCCCTCAGCCCACACACAACCAGAAGAGAAGAAGGGGTGAGGATACAGAGCTGCATGAGATGAAGACAAATTTGATCTGACGCGAAAGAGAATAGGGACGTGTCATGAAAGAGAGTGTGACTGAGAGAGGTGGAGGTGGCAGGGGAGGCTATCTCTGTGTACACGGCTTTGGGTCCCATGGTGTAGTGCTCCGTGGAGCACAGAAATAGAGCCAGGCACACCAGTGGGATATTGTCCCTTTTAATTACACAACATTCTCAAAAGTCTCCGAGCAACTTCCTCACGCAGTTCACTGCTCTACCTGCAGGGCGTGTGTGTGTGTGTGTGAGATAGAAGCGGAGATAGAGATAGAAATAGAGAAAGAAAGAGAGAGAGAGGAGGAGGAGGATGGGGAGCGGGTGTATAACCTGTCTTATTGTGAATCTTTCAACCTGCTCAGTGAGCCATGTGGTTGCACTTGTAAACTCTCTGACAATACTTTATTACCTTGTCAGTCTATTAAAGCGGCTTCTACACAAGAGGAGATATAGGGAAATGGAGAGAGAGAGAGAGAGCGAGAGAGAGGAGATATAGGGAATGGAGAGAAAGAGAGAGAGAGAGAGAGAGAGAGAGAGAGAGAGAGAGAGAGAGAGAGAGAGAGAGAGAGAGAGAGAGAGAAGCAACTGAGGGGAGGTGGACTTAGGGGAGGCAGGGAAAATAAATTGCCCACGCTGAAGGTCTATATCGGTCCGCTAATACAGGACTAGTAAAGGCGCAGTGCACTACTTTTGTGAAATATATTAAACTAAATGTATTCGAGTGTTTACCGGCAATTGTAAATTGAGTCTGATAATTATCTTACATGCGTTTTCCAGTTTCTTGAAATGCAACGTATCTCTATGTGATAACTGAAATGGTCTATTCAGTCCTTTTTAGTAGACACTTTTATCCAGAGGAACTTACTGAGTGCGTGCACACATTTTCATACTGGTCCCCAGTGGGAATCAATCCCCCAACCCTAGCATTGCGAGCTCCATGCTCTACCAACTGAGCCACATCATCACATCACATCATCACAAACCACTTGATGTCTCAATGTACTCAGTTACTGTATTGGTCGTTGTTTTTCTTCATGGTGATAGAAAGTCTGCAGGTACAAACCTGTCATGTACATTTACAAATACAGTCATGTACATTTACATTAAGTGGTTTGTAAGGATGGTAAATTAATACTGCACAACAAAATGTGGTTGTTTTCCATGTCATTTGATCAAGAAAAATATTTCATTTGATGTGGATGTCTTGTGTCTTTGCCCATAACGTTGCATAACGTTGCACCTTTTGAGGACAGGATTTAGTTATTTTTGGATTCCATTCTAATGACAAGAAAGGGACAGGGCAACAACTCTTACAATTCCAACTATTGAATCCTGCAAGATACTGTTCTTAATTATACAACTACCTTTTTTTGCCAAAGCGGAGACACTGACAATTTTTTTGTTGCCTGTGCTACAGGGGTCTATATTGGTCAGCTAATACTAGTAAAGGCCCAGTGCACTACTTTTGTCAAAACATACATTTTTCTACATTTATTTCCCTTATTATTTTCAGCGCCCCTACTTCCCTCGGCTATGGTTGCAGATATAAATATTACAAATAGAGCTTACATTCCTTATTCTACATGTCAGAGATGCATGTTTGTTCTACCTAAGCATATTTATGTCTGAATGTTCCAAAACCATGCGTCCTGCTAAAAGCGCTTAAGAGGTCTTCCAGAGGAGGCTTTTAGGGAGAACCATGCCGCTGTAGCATGCCACAAACCCAAGACTGTGCTCCACATAGCAAACTACAGATTAGCAGATTCAAACACAGTGTTATCAAAGCAACAATCTGTTCAGAAAGCAACAACGGCAAAGAGGCTTTGCGTCGTGTTTCAACAAGAAATGCATTATGATCTTGCTTTCAGCCTGTCAGCCATGTTTGTGAAGGGCCAAGTCATATGTGAAGTTCAGAGGGCACAGCGTGAGCAGACACAACAGGGGTGCATTCAGTAAGACAAAACTGTGTGTTCAACATTTAATTAAACGGAAACGGTACTGTACTGAAGACCAGTTGATGAATGTTGTGATTATGGTGGCCCAGAGGGACTCGTGTGCTTCACGAGTTTTGCCATTTCAAATGGTCACACCCATATTGATCAGGCCACATCTTACCAACACATCAATCGGGAGTAAACGGACCTCAAAGGTTGTGGAAGAACTGTGCGCACCGTTTAGGGGAAACGTGTCGTTTAAATCGTCACGCAACGTAGCAAATTGAACGCACCAAAAATGTACCTTGATTGGATTTTAAACTCACTGTCCTCAATGCAAGAGCCAATCAATGTGCCAGGTTCTGGCACAGGTACGGGCACATTGGTTGTACCTTGAATCGAGGACAGTAAGTATTTAGAGGGGGAATTGGGATTTTGTGATTGCTTGCTTTCTCTCATTTTATCACAAGGGTACACAGTCTAGCTGTCTTTCAAAGCATCATTCTGTAAACGTTAACTGTGTTCTGTGGTATATACTGCCACCCCCTGAACAAATTATGAACTGCATTGTAGTTGATTTCCATCTTATTATTTAGGTAGCCTACTCTTAAAATACTTCCAACAAATGTCTAAAACTGTTTTACATTGTTAAAAATAAAAACGATGTAAAGAATCCCTTCAGATAAAATGCAGAAAAGCTAGAGCTAAAATGTGATTGGTCAAAACGCTGTCCAATCACAACTTGTGTTTTCATGACGTACCAAGCATGGTATGAAAAATGGCGGCCTTGTGTAGTGAGTTTGGTGATTTAGTTCAAATAAAAAAACAACTGATATCTGTAATATCGCTTTGTAAAGAAAGAGGACTTGTACATAGCGTGAAATGGTAAGTAGCGCTCTTCGTTACGTTATTATGATCACTGTTCCTTTCAGTATACAATAGCTAGATTTGTGATCTCACAGTTGTTAGCCAGCTAGCCAAAAAGATCCAACATTCTCGTTAATGTAATCGCTTGTCTTAATTCATCGGAACGGTGCTGTCTGAATGTGGACAGCCAGAGCTGTAAATTATATAGCTGTGAAAATGTACCTCAATCCAGGGAAGGAATATGTTTTTCTACTCCTAGTCATCTTGAAATGATGAAAGGTGAATCGAGAATATTGAAATACTGCTAGTTTTTTATTAAACTGCCGTTTTCGTAAGCATACTAGGCTAGTTAATGCTAACCCAGTGGACTTAACAACACTTCTGGAACCTACTCACTCGGACACTACGCGTCACATTCTCATTGAATCCAATGGGCTGTTCTAGCATTAGCTACCCTAGCATGCTGGTGAAAACGGCAGTTTAATTCAAAACTAACCGTATTTCAGTCTTCTCAATGAACTTTTAATCATTTAGGGATGATTATGATGAGTATAACGACATTCCATCCCTGGATTGAGTTGCGTTTTTCCCCCAGCCATATACCACTCCGGGTTCTGACTGTCCACATTCCGGTATAGCACCATTCCGACTAAAAAAAGAGAGAAGGGGAAATAGTCTGATCCTTTTTTCATGATAGCTTGCAAGTTTAGTCATCCTGTTTTTTTTTTTTCAGAGTAAAACATGAAGCCTTTATATTTTCTGAATACAGTAGGTAACACACAGAATGAACCACGTCAGTGATACCACCGATGTTTGTGTGACAATATTTCAGGGCATCAGAGTTGGCATTTTCCCTGGACCCCCTGCCCAAGAATGAACTACCCCCACCCACATTTTTTACTGAGGTTTGTGTCCAGTAATGGCTAGTTCACGATAATATTGTCCTCACAAATGCATGAACGAGCTGCTGATCTTTTTTGAATTGATCGCCTTTGAATTGAAGGTCATTTGAATGTTTGTTACTGTCTCTCTTTACTCTGTCTGACCTCCTGGTTGTAGGAGGATGCTCAAGACCTGGATGCTCTCGGCCTGGCCAAGTCCTACTTTGACCTGAAAGAGTATGACCGAGCTGCCTACTTCCTTCGGGGCTGCTGCAGTCAGAAAGCATACTTCCTGTACATGTACTCCCGCTATCTGGTGAGATGATGTTTCAGCATTCACAGTAACATCGCCTCTAGAAATCTACTTTTAAAAAAAAAATGTTAATAGAGATTTTTGCCTGAATCCTTGCAACTCCATGATGGCCATCCTGTGTGTAGCCTGTCAATTCTGACAGGCTCTTATTTTTCCTTTGTTTTCCAGTCTGGGGAAAAGAAAAAAGACGATGAGACAGTGGACAGCCTGGGTGAGGAGCTAAGCTTTCTCTGCCGCCTCAATCAAAGCTTTGTCTCTAGACAGAGTTCAATGTCTTGATTGGTTCTATTTGTTTTGGTCTGTGATTGCCTTGCAGGGCCTCTGGAAAAAGGTCAGGTGCGGAACGAGGCTCTGCGGGAGCTGAGGGTGGAGCTGAGTAAGAAACACAGTGCTGGAGAGCTGGACGGATTCGCTCTGTACCTGTAAGCCCCTCCCACAATATCACACGCGCCCACTCAGTGGACTTGGACATGCCTAGTGACTCTTTAACCTCTTAAAACTGTAATGTCTTTGCGCGTGTGTGTTTACAGGTATGGGGTGGTGCTGCGGAAGCTGGATCTGCTGAAGGAGGCGGTGGATGTGTTTGTGGAGGCGACCCATGCCTTACCTCTACACTGGGGAGCGTGGTTGGAGCTCTGTAACCTCGTCACCAACATTGAAATGGTAACGCACACGTACTCACAACTTCAGCAGATTCTCTTTTGTACCCAACTACAGTAGTTCCCAGATCTACTAGACTACAAAACATGTCCATGGGCTTCTATGGAATATTCCACTAATATACTTGTGCCTCCTCTCCATTTCGTCAGCTGAAGTCCCTGTCTCTGCCAGACTGTTGGATCAGAGACTTCTTCATGGCCCACATGTACACAGAGCTGCAGATGATCAAAGAGGCGCTGCAGAAATACCAGAGCCTGATAGAGGCAGGTTTCTCCAAGAGCACGTATATCATGTCACAGATCGCTGTGGCCTACCACAACATCCGCGGTGGGTTTATTTCACGCTTTGCTTTATCAATTTAAATGAGCACTATGGACAAATGTATTATTAACCTTCTCAAGCAGTTCCCGACGCATTTGATCCATCTTCGAGTCTGTGCTTTTCTTTTGTCATTTAGATATTGACCAGGCTCTGGCTCTGTTCAATGAGTTGCGGGAGCAGGATCCCTTTCGCGTTGAGAACATGGACACATTCTCCAACCTGCTCTATGTCAGGGTGAGACCCCACTGCTGCACCACAGTAATGCCTGTCTCCATCTGGAAGTCTCTCTGTCTTTTTATTAACCTGTGTGTCTGTTGTTTCCACAGAGCATGAAGCCAGAGCTCAGCTACCTGGCCCACAACCTGGTGGAGATAGACAAGTACAGGGTAGAGACCTGCTGTGTCATCGGTAAGGGTCCCGTCACCACACAGCGGACCGAAAGCCACACCTCAACTCCAGACATGAACCCATATCAAATCTCTTACTATGTTCAGTGCAAGACCCAGAACAAACAATGAGACTGAAACCAGACCTCCCAACAGTCTTAAGAGTGCAAGTGTTGTCTCTAACCAGCGCTCAAGTGTTGTCTGTCCTGTGTGTAGGGAACTACTACAGCCTGCGGTCGCAGCACGAAAAGGCAGCCTTGTACTTCCAGAGGGCTCTGAAGCTGAACCCTCGCTGCCTGGGGGCCTGGACTCTGATGGGCCACGAGTACATGGAGATGAAGAACACCTCCGCTGCCATCCAGGCCTACAGGTCAGACTGACACTCCACTATGGCCCGCTGCCACCCAGGCCTACAGGTCAGACTGACACTCCACTATGGCCCACTGCCATCCAGGCCTACAGGTCAGACTGACACTCCACTATGGCCCACTGCCATCCAGGCCTACAGGTCAGACTGACACTCCACTATGGCCCGCTGCCATGCAGGCCTACAGGTCAGACTGACACTCCACTATGGCCCGCTGCCACCCAGGCCTACAGGTCAGACTGACATTCCACTATGGCCCGCTGCCATCCAGGCCTACAGGTCAGACTGACACTCCACTATGGCCCACTGCCATCCAGGCTTACAGGTCAGACTGACACTCCACTATGGCCCACTGCCATCCAGGCCTACAGGTCAGACTCCACATGGCCCGCTGCCACCCAGGCCTACAGGTCAGACTGCCCGCCCTCTGCCACCCAGGCCTACAGGTCAGACTGACACTCCACTATGGCCCGCTGCCACCCAGGCCTACAGGTCAGACTGACACTCCACTATGGCCCTCTGCCATCCAGGCCTACAGGTCAGACTGACACTCCACTATGGCCCACTGCCATCCAGGCCTACAGGTCAGACTGACACTCCACTATGGCCCGCTGCCATCCAGGCCTACAGGTCAGACTGACACTCCACTATGGCCCACTGCCATCCAGGCCTACAGGTCAGACTGACACTCCACTATGGCATGGCTCATCCTATGGGTCCCGGGGGAGTTGATCCCCTTGGTTTTTAATAGTTCTGTGTATGTTTTCTTTGTTCAGGCACGCTATAGAAGTGAACAAGCGAGACTACCGTGCCTGGTATGGCCTGGGACAGACTTATGAGATCCTCAAGATGCCATTCTACTGCCTGTACTACTATCGAAAGGCCCACCAGCTCAGGTGTGCATTTGTGTAAAAAACAAAAAAAACAAGGGGGAGTGTTTCTTGTTGGTGCTTTTTATTGTGTAGTTAAGTGTATTGCCAAATGGTCACATACTGTAGTGTGAATGACGTGTCAATGTGGCCCTCAGGCCCAATGACTCTCGTATGCTGGTTGCTCTGGGAGAGAGCTACGAGAAACTCTCACAGCACGTCGAGGCCAAGAAGGTTAGCAACAGCACCATCTCCGTCACTAGTTTTCCTTTTCCTGTATATTTCAATGTTATATTTTTGTCATTCCTGTAAGTTGTCATTTAAGTTCTATTCTTCCTTTCTTTTTGGCCAGTGTTACTGGAGGGCGTACTCTGTGGGGGACGTGGAGAGGATGGCCCTACTGAAGCTGGCAAAGTAAGGAGATCTTAGCGTGTACTTGTGTGTACCCGCTTAGTGATGTGTTTTTGAGACTTGGTGCCGGGATTCAATCCAGTTGTTTGTTTTTTGTTGTTGACAGACTTCACGAGCAGCTTAACGAATCAGACGACGCGGCCCAGTGTTATATCATATACATCCAAGACATCTTCTCCTGTGGGGTGAGCAACCTAACTGTCCTCTGTGTGTGCATATACAGTCAGGTCCATACTTGCTGACACCCTTGGTAAAGGTGAGGGGAAAAAAGACTGTATAAATGCCTAATTTTATGCATGTTTTTTTTCCCCTGAAATTAAATCATTTTATAGTAATACAAATGCTCAGAGAAAGAGACTTATAAAACAAATCTCAAAGATGGGGGGGTCAACATTATTGGCACCCTGTTTTCTGTATAGGGATGGGCAACTTTGAGGGTGGGGGCCATATAAAATATAAACTCCTCATGAGGGTCTGCAGTTGCTCGTGCGTCTGCGTACCCACATCGCGAGCTAAACATTTTAGTGCCCCCCTCTCGACAGCAAAGATAATTTTGTGTAGCTCTACACATTTTTGCCATGGTTGTAGAGAATATGTTGCAGTTTTAAAGCAGGTATATTCTACTATGCCAACTCAACAGTAAATTGAGACGCCCCCACAAGTTTACCATCCCTGCTATAGCACACTCCTTGCGAGGATAACGACACTGCGCCTTTTTCTAAAAATGGAAAGAAGGTATACATACCCAAATGCGCTTCAGCCCAGCTTAAACGAAAAGATTGTCTGTTGCAGTACAATAGATGCTCAAATGCCCATGTGGGCTTGTTTACATTGGTCAGTCGAAACGCGCGCACAAATGAGCAATAGCTGAAGACAACCTCTATCTGCACCAAAATATGGACCACGTCATCACGTGGCATTACGTTAATTAATGCTAATCATGCCTCAGCCTCAACTTTGAAATTCTGGTGAATTGTGAGGAAGTTGTTTCAGAGAGACACTTTGGATCGACTGCTTAGATTGGGTCGAGCCAAAGTATCTGAATGAACAGCTCTCTTTCGCATCTTTTTTTTGTAATGACTTTGTTTATTTCTCTCTTTTTTTTTGCTATTCAAATGGAATGGATGTGTAGGAATCTTGAATGATGGTCATTACTGTTGCTTGAATAACCTGTGTAGTTGCTACTAGCGACTGTGTTGACATGAGTGGGACAGTCCCCTGCGAGGGTATGTACTGTAGGTGCTTCCTTTTTTTTCCCTACTTAAAGCTCTGATGAAGGCGATTCATGCCGAAACGTAAGACGACTTTTGTTTACGTGTCCCGTCAATAAACCGGTCAAATTTACGCAGCATTTGAGTGCACCTTTTCTTCTTCTCTTTGTTCTCCCGGATGGTCACCAAGGTTAAATGTCCTTGGGTAAGGAATATATTTTGGGATTTCCTTTTTCTGTTTTATGAGATTGGAGAAACCTTTGGGAGGGATCTTAAGACCATTCCTCCGTACAGAATCTTTCCAGATCCTTGATGTCCTCTGTCTGTTTTACGGACTGCCCTCTTTGATTCAAACCACAGGTTTTCAATGGGCTTCAAGTCCAGAGACTGAGATGGCCATTGCAAAATGTCGATTTTTGAGTAGTGCTTGGGGTTGTCTTGCTGGAAGATCCACTTGCGTTTTTGTCTAAAATGTCCTGATACTTGGTAGAGGTCATGTTGACCTTAACAATGCCACCTTTTTAGAGATTACTTGTTTAATAAAATATTCCTCTGAGCAATTGTATTAGTATAAAATCAATCATGTTTTGCTCATCTTTATCAAGGGTGCCAATAATTGACTTGACTGTATATAGGTATGTTTTGACCATCGAGTCAGTCTCTATGGCAAGGCCCCCAGTTGGTGTGAAAGGTTTTGTGCCAACAGGAGCAGCTGGAGCATGCGGAGGTGAGCACGGCCCTGCGTTACCTGGGCCAGTACTACTTCAAAAACAAGCTCTATGACGAGGCGTCACTCTGTGCACAACGCTGCTGTGACTACAATGACGTAAGCGCTCCCCCTACAACCTCACTCTTCAAATTGAACTGGTAGTGTTCGTTACCTGTAACATATTTTATTTTTGATATCAGATACACGCATACTGCTTGTCCTATATAGGTAGTGTCAGTCTTGTCTGAGGTACGGTGTGTTCTTCCACCAGGCTCGTGAGGAAGGCAAGGCTCTGCTCCGACAGATCTCCCAGGTCAGAGACCAGACGGAGTCCTCAACCACAGACCTGTTTGGACCGCTCTCTTCCAACAACACTCCCATCAGGAGGGTGTCCCCCCTCGACTTGTCCTCCTTCACCCCCTGAGACAACACCTTCTCTATCCCACTGGCTAGCAAAAAGCCCCTCTTCACTTAAGACTCAATGGGGACAACCTCATCTCTGCATTGTCATTGAAGAGACTGTTTGTAAATGACTACCCCTTTTATCTCTCAAAATAAATGTACATATTATCTGTAAGTTTACGTAGTGAAGTGCAGGAGTTGCCACTTTACTTTTGAATATGAAAATGTGATGAACTAACGTGTCAGTGGAAACGGCATGGAGAATAAATTCATTTCTTTCCCAGATTGGTTGAGTAGTAACTACATTATATCCCCAACAAAATAATTTGTTGACTGAGGAAAAAAGACGTTTTTAAAAATGGACAAAATGAGGAAGCAAGAATGTGATTTAAAATTGATTGTGTAACATGCAATTGAGTAGGAACTAATGTGCAAAAAGACCAGTTGTATGCAATCAGTCATACAACTAGAAGCTCCAATATCCTGCATTTTGACAAACATTACTCATTCAGACCGTAGATGTGTTTAATACTCAAGATATTTGAAGTCCTCTCTTTGGGGAGCCCCAGCTGTTCCATGTATATGATATATTCCAGAGTTAACACACCCGATTCCACTCGTCAACTAATCATTAACACACTTGAAGCAGGTGTGCTAGCTCAAGATTGAACTGTCTAGGGGTCCACGAGGAGAGTTGAAGCTCCAGGAAGACACCTTTGTGTGTGTATATATACAGTAACATTTGGAATAAAGTGACATATTTGAAACGTGCCATTACAAGTAAGCAAAACAAGTACACATTTAAAATTTGGTTTGCATAATGGTATAAGAATATAAATAGACTCCTGATTTTCAGCTCTCAAGTTAGCACTTTGTGACCCTGTACCTGCCAGAGGGGCAGGGACTAGAGGGAGGAGTCAGGTGGGAGCGCAGAACCCGCGAGTAGTGTGTGGTTTGATCCTCACGGCGTCCCTGTTTGTTTCGTGACGGGGTGCGTTGTGGGAAAAGGGAGAGGAAGAAGGGTCTTTTCTCTGGGGGCTGGTTCTCCGCGTTGCCTGCTGCTGCCCCACAGCCCCTCTTCTTACAGGAGCCGGGGGCATCTGCATCTGGGCCAGGCACTCTGCCTTCCTCCTCAGGTCAGCCTTGACCAGCAGCAGGCCGTTCTGCAGCTCCACCAAGGTCTGGTCCTGAGGGGAGGGACAGGAGGGGATGGACAGGAGTGGACAGGGTTAGAGAGGATGGCGGGACGGGTGAGTGGAAGGAGAAACGCCACCTGGTGCAGTTGTGTTAAGTCTTTAGTTTAGTGTTAAACCTGACAGTGGGTTGAGTAACAGGTAGTAAGAGGAAAGAAGAAGAGGGGGAGAAACAATGAAAAGGTATTGGTCTAGGGAAGTGTCCACAGATTGAAACATCTCTTCACACTGTGGGAAATCAGAACTGGTAGGGGAAACTAATAAACAAGATATTTTTCAGAGTAACAGAAACATCCGATGCAAAGACACACAAACTAGCAGCACCCCCGCCCAACCCTAGTTCCCTACCTCAATGCTGAGCGAGGGAGAATTCTATGCTTTGACGTGTACCTGTTTGGCCAGTGTGCCGTCTGCAGCTGCGAGCGCATGGCGCAGCCTCTCCCCGTCTGTGTTGCGGCAGCAAGCCTTCTCTCCAGACTGCAGGTTCAAACACAGCTTCTGCAGGTCCAGACGCAACCGACGCAGGTTCTGCAGGAGAAGCACAAACATGTTCCAACCCCAGTAACCGGTTATAGTGTTTCGTGCAGAATGTCAGGGGAACGTGTGAGAGAAGACCAGGACTCTGGGCTGGAGTGCTGACCTTTTGGCCCTCGACCAGCTTGCGGTTGGCAGTGTTGGTCAGGGCGTCTGAGGGCTCTGGTGGTGTGCACTGCCCCTGGATACACCTCAGCTCTGGGAGACAAAAATAGAATACTAGTTAGAAAGATCCAACTCCAATCAACACGTCAACGGTTTAGACTTCCCTCTTGTTCCCACACTCCTTATCCTGTCCCCCCCTTTCTTCTAACCTTGTTTTGTCTCCAACAGCTCGGCGCGACACTGGTCCAGCTCAGCCCTCACTCTGCTCAACTCTCCTGTGGTTGTGGAGGCCAGGCGCTGGGAGCGACGGGGGGCGGGTCCCTCCGAGACTCCTCCCAGGGCCATGGGTGGGAAGAGGGGAAGGGGGGCTGGCTCTGCTAGGGCTACCCCTCCCTTCGCCAAGGCAGCAGTCAGAGCCACTATCTGTTCATCACGCTCCTGGGATGGGTGGGAATGTGGAAAAGAATCAACCTTCCGTAGCATGAGAATGGCACCATTTTAAAACCAACTGAAATAGCTGATAACGCATCACCAAAAGACTGTCCTATCCCGCTCACCTCGATTTCCTGGTTGTAGTATCTCCGGAGGCTTTTCTGCAGGTTGTTGATCTTGTCCTCAAACCTCTCCTCCAACAGAGCCCTCTCTGTCTCCAGGGTCTGGCTGAAGTCCTTCTCCATACCACAGATCACCTCCATCATCTCAGAGAACACCTGCTCCCTGATGGTGGCCTCCAGCACCTCCTTCTCCTCCCGCTGGCGCTGCACCTCCCTCTTCAGCACCTCGATGGCCCGCAGCAGAGCCTAAACACAGCAGACGTGACTCAGTCATGCACACTGGTTGAGCTACAGGTCTTCACATGCCTACCAGTTGACCATTTCTTCACAAGAGGGGGAAGAGAGGACATACATCTGAATCGAACATGGTGATGTCCCCCTCTTCACCATCACTGTCCTCATCTTCCTCCATCAGAGTGCTGTCATTGGAGTGAGGCTGGGGCTCCCGCAGCAGGGACAGGATGTAGGCCACCCGGGTTTTAGTGGACGGCCCATGGACCAGCTGAGAGAGGAGACAGACCACACCGACGTAGATCAAAACAATCTGCGTTTTATATTGAAAGTGTTTTTTTATTTTTTCCCGAGAGAGATGAGGGGTGTGCGTGCACCTATAGTGTTTTCCTTCACACAAAATATATTAGTGCAACACATTCGGCAGGAAATCATTTTCATCAGTTGAAAGAAGTGCAACGCTATTTGACTAGCAGCCACACAAGTAAATTAGATTACAATGAAAATGCAAGGTATTTTTTGCAAAAAAAGACGCATGGCCATTATTTCTAATGCTCATCACAGTAAGAATGTAGCCAGCTACATTTCCACATTTTTGATTGAAGTTAATATTGCATTTTAACTTGCTACTGTAGAAAAACTACACTGGAGGAAAGTGCCGGAGAAATGTAGCCTACACATCAGTCAGAGCCCTATCTGGTGATTCAATGACAAGAACGAAGCTATTTTATCCAAGAGAGAAAAAAAATCAGTCCTTTTCCATTCATGATTTGGAGCAAACAGATTGAAGCCGAGCAGAATTTACAATAAGAGGCATTGTAAATCTGCGTTTACAAAACGCAGCAAGATATTTTTTCTGCTTTTTACCTTTCCTGCGTGAATAAAATGCAAAAATCTGCATTAACGACCCCTGCAAACGTCACAACTACACCCACTGACCGGCTCTCTCTGATGCCAGGGCTGTGTAACTGCAAAGTAAGGCATGGTGAGGATGGGTTTGTACCTGTGTGGCGATGGCAGAGAACTTGAGGGCCTGGAGGGTCTCGTCGTAGGTCGAAGCACAGGGGTTGATGTTGACCACCATACTGGACCGCCCGCGGCCGCAGAAGAAGCCCTGAAGCACTCGGGTCAGTTTACAGTCTCTGAACGGCACCACCTGAGGGGCTCGTGGCCTGTAGGGACAGGAGAATGGGTTCAACGGGAGACCACCTGGACAGCACATTTTATACTAGAGGTCGGCCGATTTCAAGTTTATAACATTCGGAAATCGGTATTTTTGGATGCCGATTTGGCCGTTTTTTTACCTTGTCAGCTCGGGATTCAATCTTGCAACCTTACAGTTAACTAGTCCAACGCGCTAACCACCCGATTACATTGCACTCCACGAGGAGACTGCCTGTTACACGAATGCAGTAAGCCAAGGTAAGTTGCTAGCTAGCATTAAACTTATCTTATAAAAAACAATCAATCATAATCACTAGTGAACTACACATGGTAGATGATATTACTAGTTTATCTAGCATGTCCTGCTTTGCATATAATCGATGTGGTGCGTATTCGCAAAAAAGGTCTTGCTCCAACGTGTACCTAACCATAAACACCAATGCTTTTCTTAAAATCAATACACAGAAGTATATATTTTTAAACCTGCATATTTTGCTAAAAGAAATCCAGGTTAGCAGGCAATATTAACCAGGTGAAATTGTGTCACTTCTCATGCGTTCATTGCACGCAGAGTCAGGGTATATGAAACATTTTGAGCTGCCTAATATGCCAGAATTTACATAATTATGACAGAACATTGATGGTTGTGCAATGTAACAGGAATATTTAGACTTATGGAAGCCACCCGTTAGATAAAATACAGAACGGTTCCGTATTTCACTGAAAGAATAAACGTCTTGTATTCGATATGATAGTTTCCGGATTCCATATTAATGACCTACGGCTTGTATTTCTGGGTGTTATGTTATAATTAATTCTATGATTTGATAGAGCAGTCTGACTGAGCGATGGTAGGCAGCAGCAGGCTCGTAAACAATCATTCAAAAGCACTTTCGTACGTTTGACAGCAGCTCTTCGCAATGCTTCAAGCATTAGGCTTGAAGTCAAACAGCTCATCAACTCCCGAGATTAGGCTGGTGTAACCGATGTGAAATGGCTAGCTAGTTAGCGGGGTGCGCACTAATAGCGTTTCAAACGTCACTCGCTCTGAGACTTGGAGTAGTTGTTCCCCTTGCTCTGCATGGGTAACGCTGCTTCGAGGGTGGCTGATGTCGATGTGTTCCTGGTTCGAGCCCAGGTAGGGGCGAGGGACGGAAGCTATACTGTTACACTGGCAATACTAAAGTACCTAATAAGAACATCCAACAGTCAAAGGTTAATGAAATACAAATGGTATAGAGAGAAATAGTCCTATAATAACTTCAACCTAAAACTTCTTAACTGGGAATATTGAAGACTCATGTTAAAAGGAACCACCAGCTTTCATATGTTCTCATGTTCTGAGCAAGGAACTTAAACATAAGCTTTCTTACATAGCACATATTGCACTTTTACTTTCTTCAATACTTTGTTTTTGCATTATTTAAACAAAATTGAACATGTTTCATTATTTATTTGAGGCTAAATTGATTTTATTGATTTATTATATGAAGTTAAAATAAGTGTTAATTCAGTATTGTTGTAATTGTCATTATTACACACACATGTATACATATATATATATAATTAATTTTATTTATTTCGGCGTCTGCCTTTTTTGGTCCTCCAATTAAAAATTTAAAATCTATCGGTCGACCTCTATTTTATACCCCCCTCCGTCTCAGCCTCCAGTATATATGAAACAGTCGATGTGCCGGGGGCTAGGGTCAGTCTTATAACTGGTGTAATTCTAACTGTCTTATCCAGTGTCCTGTGTGAATGTAAGCATGCTCCCTTTAATCTAATTCTCTCCAGGGGGCTTAATGGACATGTACTGTTATAATCTCCACCCGGCCAGAAGAGCACTGGCCACTCCTCAGAGCCTGGTTCCTCTCTGGGTTTCTTCCCAGGTTCCTGCCTTTTTAGGGAGTTTTTCCTAGTCACTGTGCTTCTACATCGGCATTGGGGGTTTTAGGCTGGGTTTCTGTACAAGCACTTAGTGACATCTGCTGATGTCAAAAGGGCTTTCTAAATTTCATTTGATTGATGCATTTGATGAATTCCTGTTGTTCTGGCATAGAGTGTGTGTAGCCTACTTGTTGTTCTGGTTGTGCCTCAGAGCAGCGATACAGCGGCCCAGGGTGTGGAGGGAGGTGTTGATGTTGTTGGCCTCCTTCATCCGCTCCCCGTTGCGCTGCTCTTTACAACGCTCTGAGCCAGCCAGGTCACAGACAGACAGCCTAGTGGGACAGAATCACTATTACTAATGCCAGGCCATGGACACAGGTCAGGATAAGACAGTGGGCCGGAGAATGAGAAGCCTGGATGGGACGTACTCGCTTACGCGTGTGGCCTGGCCCCGGTCAGCCTCTGGGAGGACGTGCAGGATCCGGGTGGAGAAGATGCTGTGGCTGCGGCTGGAGTTGTGGTTGAGGTGAGTGCTGGCAAAGCTCTGGTTCCTCCGGCCAGCTCTGAGCACTCTCCAAGCCTCCTCTGCACTGCGGACCTGCACCCAGGTGAGGTCTGCAAAACGGTCAGTAATGTGAACAAACTACAACGAAAAGCTCTCCAGGATGATCTGCATAATATAAATCACGATTAGAAACCATTCTCTTTGTGAATATAAGTGTGTGTGTTACCTTTCACGTAAGGGTTCCCTTGCTTGTCGTCACTCAGCCGCAGAGTGGCCCTCTTCTTGGGCTGCAGGGAGGGCGGAGTCTCCAGCAGGTCGTACAGGAATTCGTTGTAGATCTCGTAGAAGGCCACCCACACAGAGAACTGCACTCCCTCCTCCAGGTCCTCCCCTCCACTGTGGGACAAGCTGTCAGGCTCCAGCAACACACTGTCCGAGTCTGCCGGGAGCGAGAGACAAGGGCATGTTGAGCAGTGGATAGGCAACCACCAGGATTATACAAAAAGGAACACCACATATTTCTAATGACTATACAATAATAATAATAAGCAGCTTTGTAAAGCTGTGTACATAGGCCTAACCTTAGACTCTGCTTTAGGGCCCACTGGGCGCCAGAGACCCGAGCAATGTGACATCCAGAACATTACCTTCTAGCTGGGTGGCGATGTGGCTGGTTATGGAGAGTCCACCAATGCCGCTGTCCCAGGTACTGGTGCCGTCACGCATCCGAGAAGTCATGCCACCCTCCTGTGATAGACACGGGGGTGGGGGGGGTAGTGCACGTGTCACAACGTGACTTGCAGCAACCTGGCCGTAAAATAACCACTCATCTAATGCGCCCACACTTCACTTCCTGACCCGTTCTCCCCTCACCTCTTTGAGCAGAGAGTCTCTGCGGATCTCCTCAACCCGGACCTCACCGGCATCCAGCTGGCGTACCTCCTGGTAGAGGGCAGGCTTGAGGTCCATGGCCCCGTACAGGCGGCCCTGCAGCTTCCTGAACACAGACACCAGGGCTCTGGGAAGGAGGCCTGCCTCTCGACCCACTCCTACAAGGGGAAAGGTCACGTCAGCGCTCGGTGAGATCTCCACTGTTAATATGGTCATATACTTACCAAACAGATAAACACACTGCAGTAGAAACGCTTGCCTTTCTGTGGGTACATCAACAATCCAATCTCACCCTGAACGGTGTAGGTCTTGCCAGAGTTGGTGACGCCGTATGTGTAGAGGAGACGGCTCTCGCCACGAAGCACGTCTCTCACCATCTCCTTCATTGTGCTCTCATAGAAGTCCTGTTGTGTGGTCTCCGGGCCAAAGATCTGCAGAGGTACATATGAAAAGACTCCAGTGAAGTATTGTGTGTAAAGTCTTTCATCTCTCAGGTTGTTTATGAACGGGAATCGGTTACCCGCGAGAAGCTGAATTTGTGCACGCTCTGGGCGACTCCCCTCTCTGCACACTTCATGTTCTGGGAGTCTTTGGGGGCTTTGAGCATCAGGCTCTCTTCGTTTTGCACACACACACAGCCCTGAAATGAGAGGAAGGAAAATGACACGTCTTGACGTGGAGAATGTCATAATGAGCGAGACGCAATGATTAAGTGCAGATCGTACCTGTTCCTCTCCTCTTTCCTTCTCTCCCTCAGTCAGAGGGCGGATACGCAGAAACACCCTCACTCTGTCAGTGCTCCCCTCATCACCGTTGCCTTTTCTGGCCACTCCAGCCTTCCCCAACATTTTCTAAATATTGGACAGATATGTGCGACAGTACTGTACTTCTGCGATGAGCAATAGAGTCGTATGTATCGCTGAACATTTTCATACTATAGGCCTATCAGATTCCCTTTTGTGTAAATCAGCTACACACTTAGAAAGTATCAATGGAAAGTGGTGTTTGAGGTGCAAAATGTTTGAATTAATAAATGACAAGGAGAAGAAAAAAAACAACAGACAGGATTGATAGGTCAGACAGACAGAATGGCTCTGAGCATTTCTGAGAAAATGGTCACTAAGCAAATGGTTTGTAACTTTTGACCAGAGGATAAAGGATTACAGTGTTTGTGTGTTATAAAGTTCTTATTGTGAAAAGATGGCCTCTCTCGTTGCTGTGTGACAAGTTGTTGGAGGGCATCACGCCCAATAAATAACTGTCCAGCGTCTACCCTTAAAGCCTTTTGCAAAGAAAAGGGACACAGTCTGGGAAAACTCAAACACTCACAAATAGTCTCCAACTTACATTTACATTACATTTAAGTCATTTAGCAGACGCTCTTATCCAGAGCGACTTACAAATTGGTGCATTCACCTTATGACATCCAGTGGAACAGCCACTTTACAATAGTGCAACTGGTCCTTCTGTAGCTCAGTTGGTAGAGCATGGCGCTTGTAACGCCAGGGTAGTGGGTTCGATTCCGGGACCACCCATACGTAGAATGTATGCACACATGACTGTAAGTCGCTTTGGATAAAAGTGTCCGCTAAATGGCATATATTATATCTAAATCTTTTAAGGGGGGTGAGAAGGATTACTTTATCCTATCCTAGGTATTCCTTATTCCTATCCTATTCCTAGGTATTCCTTATACCAACGGTAGCAGAAGAGTCCGTGACAAAAGTGTTCACCAGAAACAGGCAGTCATCACAATGCTGTGTTGCTTTCGCTGATGTACCGGTAAGGCCTGTAATAAAGGAACCTTTGGTATCTTTTGAGCACAGTGTTATAACTTCAGTTAAGGCCTCCCACCTCTCTGATGGATGGCCGATGTTCTAGCCCCGGGGAGATGATGGAGAGCTCAGGCAGATTGACCCCGTTCAGTCGGCCTCCGATGTCAGCTGCCGTGGACTCAAACACAGCCATGCCATCTTCCTCGTTAGACAGGACTCCACACGGAGACGCCAGAGATAATGCCATAACAACCTGTTGGGTGACTGAATTAAGATTCTGGGATCACAGAGCTGTCGAGGGTAAGTGAAATCTACATCAACAGGTTTATCAGGTTTACTTAGTTAGTTGGTGCAAAGGGTCCACTTTCACACACACACACACACACACACACACACACACACACACACACACACACACACACATACATAAATTGAGGGCCAAAAGTAAAGTTTGCAGGTCTGCAAAAGACAAGACCTGTGTTTAATTCTAGAGGTTTGTTATCCCAGTTTGTTTTCCGAGCTCAAAAGTGGTTTAAATGTCCAACCTCATCTGTTGCGTAGAGCCAGTTAACGTTATCGTTATGCCTCAAATGGAATGACGGCATTGTTACTTTTAGACATAAAAGTAGCTACAGGACTGTTGCTGCAGCGCTGAAAACGCAGCCAAGATTTTTGAACCCACATAAAAGCAATCCATTGGCTGTCTGTTACTGGCAGGTACACGCAAGCAGACGCGCTGGTTTGTTGAGCTAGCTAACATTAAATAGTTACCGTCAGGTAGTTAATCGTTTCTTAATAATAATGAAACTACTTAGTTATGTGTTGAGGATTCTTTTTTTTCTCCATTCTTCATGTGTCCTAGCTGGCGGATTAGCAAAATCAAGCTATCCTAGTAGTTGCTACCGTAAACAGTTACTGTTAACGTTAGTTAGCAAAGCCAAGGTCCTTTTCAGGCTTCTTTATCAAGTCAAAGCGGAATTATTTACCTCGCCAGTCAAGGGGGTGTACCGGTTTGAGTGGCGTCTGTGGGTTCTCCTGGTAATTGCCCCAAAAAATCGAACTTCTGAAACCGAAACAATTTACTCGATCTAGCCATGAAAAGTCCACCTGGCAATGTCCCCTTGTTAGCCTTCGCGCACAGCCACTTCCCCCAACGCGACTACTGATTCAACCAATTCAAACATCGCGCTTCATGTGCACAACCAATCACAGGAAAAAGGTTACACGGATGCTGACCAATACGAAGTTCGTGGCTACAGACAATAGTGTTCTATTGGTCCACTAAAATGACAGAAAATGCGAATTTAGAAAGTGTTTCTTTTATCACTTTAATGTTTTTGTTATTTGTGGGTTATTTTATATATCCAAATACTGTCTGTTATTTAGGAAAATGCCATTTGCATGGACCCTTGTCCTGGATGTTTTATTTATTAATCAGGACCGGTTGTATTCCAAGACTATGACTAGGTTTTGTCTGGTCAGGGTGAAAAACTAGCCCTATCAAATCTGAGGGGAACTGCTGAAAGAGGAAAGGGTGATTTTGTGGTTAGAGAGCAATAACACTATATGCTGTGAGTACAGGGATGGGATTTCTGTCACCAATGTAGCAATGAGGGTTTGAAAAGAAAACTTGAACCAGGCAGCATCGCTGGAGGCAAAGAATAAGCACACAGCCACACACTCACTACCTGTCTGTACCAAATGTCCCGAATCCCGACCTCTTCCTTACAGAGAGGAATAGCCATTTTAAAAATTAACTGTACACGGGCCAGGGTATTTATCTTATTAAGATGCGACATCAATACAAGGTGGGCATTTTGTAATTCACAAAAAAATGTGGAGGATGCGGGCATCGATCCCGCTACCTCTCGCATGCTAAGCGAGCGCTCTACCATTTGAGCTAATCCCCCGATGTGTCAGTCCGTGACCACATGAGTTTATAAACGAATAGTTGTCAAACACATCACTATGGTGCTGGAAATTGTTCAGTTAATGTACTTATTACTTCTACACAGCGGCAGCCACAGTGAGTCTACGCAAAACTAACATTTCCCTTATTCCCTTTTTCATCTGAATGATCTAATTTGGCTTATACTGTACTGAGTCATATTGGGTGGGTGGAGTAATTGTATGACCAGAAGATGGCGAGCGGGGTTGGAAGTGAGTAAATGAGCCTGCTGTCAAATTAGATACTGTATATGCTTTTTTAATGCATGGCATCCAAGTGTTCATGAACCGTTTGCACACGATAGTCATGCAATTGATCTAAAGTTGGACGGCATTGCAGATCGGTCAATTCTTACAAGCCTACCCCTGCTAGCACGAGCGTTGAATGAATGGCTCACTCTTCTCTTCGTTAGCTGACCAGTTAGCAGAAGCTCGCTAGTTAGCTATAGTAAGTCACCAGCAAAACATTGCTGGTATGTGCTTGTGCGTATTTATGCGGAAGTTAATAGTTTCATATGTCCGCTTAGAAAGGTGTTGCTATGGGTGCTTCGTGACTTTTGAAATATTCATAGGGCATTTCGTAACACTGCTCTCAAGGTGGTGGCTAGCTCTGGCTAGTGCAACATTTATTTTCACCCGTCCATACATGGGGTAGTCTTGGTATTCAGGGTGGCCTAACCTTCTTTAGTTATTTATCTGAGATCTTCTTTCATAATTGTTAGTTCACACAATGGGATTTGTTTTGCAGGATCTTGGGACATCCTGACCTGTAAAATATAATGTGATTAAAAACATATATTACCTGTCCTGACTAATAAGTGGGCGTCCCCCCCCTATCCACTCCTTATCTGCAGAACACAAGTTGCTTGCCATGGGGCCAACGGAGCCATGCTCGGTGAGGGAGAAGCTGTGCTTGGCCACCTCTGTCATGAAGAGTGGGGACCAGAACTGGTAATGCAGCATGCTTTGTCGACCTACATCATATTACTCTAATATTTAAGGTAATTGTCAGGCAGTTGATTATGCGAGGAAAGATTTTCGAATAGAACTGGTCAGTCGAATAGGAATTGTGACGCTGTAAATATAGGATATCCATACCCACAGGGTGTCTGTCAGTCGAGCCATCAAACCATTTGCAGACGCAGGACGACCCCCTGACTGGTTCTCACAAAAGGTAGGCTATGCTTCAATAGATGAACACCATGAACAAACAAGAACCTGATGATAGCATCTAAAATATATTAGCCTTGGTGCCCACAATGCAGTAACCCTATGGACTCTTGCCGAAAGGGTTGATTGAGTGAGATTGGTGGCATGTGTCCTTCAGCGGTTCGCCTATATACATTTAACAACAGCACACCGCTGTTTTCATTTTTTATTTGTTATTTTATTTTAGATAATCATTTTTGGCATGGTTACATGTTTTCAGTTAAACAACTAAAACCAGATATAAAGTGTATAGAAAATGTAATTGACCAATATGTTTTTAAACAAGATCATCTTTGAGAACTAACAATTATCAAAATAAAAACTAGACAGTTGAGGAGAATCTAAAATGAAAAAAGAAAAATGCCATGGCATGGGACCCCCATTGATTTAATGATAATGTTTGAGTCACTCAGATAGCATAAAAACATGACATAAGCCATGGAAGAATATGTAGAATTGCAGGAAATTAGCTTTAAGACGGCAACATTTTGTCTCTGCTGCCAAGAGCAGGGCCTCTAAAACGGTGCTGATGGTCACGCCCACAGCCACGCCCCCCTCACACTAACTTTTCCACTGCTGCTGAAAAGAATCCTCGGGGAAACACTGGTACTTTGCATATTAACTGTACTTTCCCGAGCCCTGTTCATTTTCCATCATTGTCCTCTTCCACTGCCCTGGACTGTCAATAAACTGAGTGTACAAAACATTATGAACACCTGCTCTTTCCATGACATAGACTGACTGAAAGCTAGGATCCCTTATTAATGTCACTTGTTAAATCCACTTCAATCAGTGTAGATGAATGGGAGGAGACCGGTTCAAGGAGGGTTTTAAGCCCAAAGGCAATTGAGACATGGATTGTGTGTGTGCCTTTCAGAGGGTGAATGGGCAAGACAAAATATTTAAGTGTCTTTGAACGGGGTATGGTAGTTGGTGTCAGGCGCACCAGTTTGTGTCAAGAACTGCAACGCTGCTGGGTGTTTCACTCTCAACAGTTTCCCGTGTGTATCAAGAATGGTCCACCACCCAAAGGACATCGAGCCAACTTGACACAACTGCGGGAAGCATTGGAGTCAACATGGGCTAGCGTCCCTGTGGAACGCTTTCGACACCTTGTATAGTCCATGCCCCGACAAATTGAGTCTGTTCTGAGGGCAAAAGGGGGTGGTGCAACTCAATATTAGGAAGGTGTTCTTAATGTTTTGTACACTCAGTGTATATGCAGCCAGTTGAATTCAAGGAAATAACTGGCTTACTCTTCTCTCTCCCTATCGCTCTCCTTTTCATCTAGCACTGTGCCTCCCAGTACTCAGAGCTCCTGGAGACGACAGAGATCCCAAAGTGAGCACAGCAGTCACCGTTTATGTCGATGTCTTTTCCCGTGTGCGACTGGATCTGTGATGGTCCTGCTGTTGCATTCCCTACGACCAGAGGGGGGTCGGAGAACACGGATAGTGTGGCTAGCGTGTTAGTCTGAAGGAGGCAGCTAATGGTTTATGGATGACATGATCTTGTCTGGGTTATGTTCATGACGCGGGTATCTCTCGCCAGACGGAAGCGGGGTGAGAAAGGCGAGGTGGTGGAGACGGTGGAGGATGTGATCGTGTGCAGGCTCACGGCAGAGAGGATTGAGGAGCTGAAGCGCTTGATCAGAGACACACAGGAGAAGCACAGGTACGCAGGCTTTGTGCTATCTCTGATCGAGGTGGGACTATCTATTCAAGAGACTCGCGGCCTTCGGTAGATCTTTGCTGCTACTTTATTGACCCACTGATGTCAACTGTTGGTCTGCTGCATTCACAGAAAGCTGAAGAAAGAGGCAGAGCTGATCCAAGCCGGGCACCTGGACTCCAAACTTGAGGAGCTATGGGGAGAGATTGTGCAGTATGAGACTTTCTGTTAACTATTTCTGTATCTCATTACCTGTATCTATTTGTGTTTTTCGGGGGGGGGGGATGACTTTCTGTGCCTGTCAGGAAGAAGAAACAGGAAGAGGAGGAGGCAGACGTGAAAAGAAAGGCCATAGATACAGCCTATCTAGGTAAAAGATAACCCACTTCATGCACACCACAAGCTGCTTTTGCCTGTAGCTTTCCGTTACCTGCTCAGTAAACATAACACTATTTCCTTCTATTGCTCCTTGGTCACCCCTTTGTATCAGTCTTATTCCAGACCTTGTAGAACTCAATATACCAGGAAGTATACAGGTTGATTCAGATGTTTTTTTATGTTTGTTGAATGATTCAATAAACCCACAGGGGATGTTGAAATAAATATCATGCCAAGGGGTTTGGATGAGGAGCTCCATCAGAAAGTATGTCTAAGGCTGAGATGGATGTGTACACAGCCACAAACGCGGGTCAAAGTCATTAGTGGCTCAACTGTAGTGTGATTGGTCAAACTAAGAACAGTCTCACCCCGACGCCCCACCCCCCTTCCAGCCAGACAGGCGGTGAAGAACACCCCTAAACGAGCACTCTCCCCCGGGGTGCGGCTCGCCAAGTCTCGAGTTCTGCCAAGGGGACATACCCCAGAGCACACCCGAGGACCCCAGCACCTCAGTGACTGTGAGTCCCTGTCAGCTACAGGGGAACGGGGCAGGGGCAGGTAGAGAGATGATTGGAGTTCAGTAAAAACATTCTGTTTTTGTCAATTTGATGTGCTGCCACATGCTACACGAAATGCCTTTTCTTCGGTCTGCCTGCCCTACTCCCTTGCATGTTATATCCCTCCTTTTCCTTTTTCCCAACTTCATTTCCCCCCTCCTCTCCGCAGACCCCAGAAGCAGCAGGGTTCATGCCCCTGACTGAGGCCTGTGGGATGGTTGGTGCAGAGTCAGGCCTGGGCACTCTTCTGGATGACTCCCCACAAAAGAAGCTCATGGGCCAGAAAGCCACGCCACCACCATCCCCTCTCCTCTCTGAGCTACTGAAGAAAGGCAGTTTCATACCCACAAGCCCCAGACTGGTATGTCGGAGAGGAAACACTATATTATGCCATAGGGATTGTTCACTTCCATACTATTGAAAAACATTCACATGTAACGACCCATAGAGCCATTTCAACATCTCAGACTCATCGTCAGATGATTCCTGTTGCAGTTACAGAGGTGCTGTGTTTGCCTTATAGGTTGGAGATGGTGACCTGCCTGGTAATATGACAATAGCACATGACCTACAGCTCACAGGCTCCATTCTCCCTGGCTGTCTAGCAACAGGTACACACACACACACACACACACTTGTGCCATTGCATAAACACCCAGCAGAAAGCTTGCTTCTAGAATGTTTGCAGATGTGTACCTGTCCATGTATGCGTTTGCTAAACTTAGGTAGTCAAATAGTAAAAATGTTGTATTGCTTAGCGTGGCATTTGTGATTATAGATCAAGGCTTTGCGTGTTTGTGTGTGTGTGTGTGTCCGTGTGCGCTAGGTGCCCCTACACTCTCTCGTCTGCTGGAGGCCGGGCCTCAGTTCTCAGCTCCGCTGGGCTCCTTGGCCAGCAGCACAGACTCCTCCAGTGCCCTTCTCACTGCTGCTGCACCCCCCCACTATGGACTCCCCCGCCTCACTACACACAGGTCTCTCCCGTTCCCTCCCTCTGCTTTTATACAGGTCCTCTTCCTTCTTTTCTCGTCGTCACTTCCTCCCCAGCATCTTTTCTGTGTCTTTTCAACTGACCACCACACTACTGTACATGGCATCTCATTCCATCTCATCTCATCTATATATATATTTTGTGTGTGTGTGTGTATGTATGTATGTATGTATGTATGTGTGTGTCTGTATATAGGCAGGGATGAGGTGGAGGCCTCCCCGTCTGGCCCAGAGGAGGGGACAGAAGAGGGCCTAGTGGCGGTGCCCTACATGGGAGATGAATTGGACCTGGAGACAGTGGGGGACATCATCGCCATCATTGAGGATAAGGTGCTCGTCCTCCGCCTCGTGCACCTAAAAACGTTGATGGATACCTGTTCTGCCTATAAAGCCATAGTTATATCAGCCTTCTCTCTAATAATAACTACATAATAGGTCTTTCTGAGGTGTTTTGAAGTGGTGCAGGTAGGCTAGCGTTTTAAGTGCATTGGGCCAGTAACCGAAAGGTTGTTGGTTCGAATCCCAGAGCAGACTTGGTGAAAAATCAGTTTATGTTCCCTTGAGCAAAGCACATAACCCTAATTGCTCCTGGAAGTCACTCTGGATTAGAGTGTCCTGCTAAATGAAAAAAAAGTGACCGGCTCTAATCTCTCACCCTATAGGGTGATGAGAATGCAGAAGCTTCGGATGCGGCTGCAGTGGAGGCCGCTCTGTCCCTGTGTGAGGAGACGTCCTGTCTGGCCCCCCCTGGGAGCCCGGGCCCTTCAAGCCTCCTGAGTCTAACCCTGCCAACCCCACACGGGCCCCACAAGCCTCCTCCTACTCCTCCCCCCTCCACGGCAGTCTGGAGGTGAAGAGGGAGAGCCTGGAGACACGGGGTGGGGCCTCTGCATGTGACAGCCTGAACAGCTGTACCTCAGGGTACACACACCCCCTGGGCATCAGTGGCCTTTCTCCCTCCTGCTCGTCTATGATGCTGGAGCACAGCCAGCCTATTGGCACTCGTCTGCAGCATGGGGTCATGTGCGGGGCCAATGGGGAGGGAAGCCCTGTCTCTCCCCATGCCACCATCAAGTGTGAGAGTGAAGAGTGGATGCAGCAAGGAGCTGACACACCACACGCAGGTATACACACACTCCTAGCCCTGGCACATCAAACTGACAGCCATAGAAGATGCCAAAATCAACCTGTTGTGTTCTTAGCATGACTGCCTGTTTCTCTCTCTCTCTTTTCCCTTTTTCCCTCAGACTCTGAGGGTGGCTCACATGACAAGAGGACACTCCAAGGTACACGTCCCACTGAAGAGAGAACAGACTTGAGCTGAGACCTGTTTTCCTTTTGTTAGAACAGGGCTCTTCAACCTTTTCTTGCCAAGGGACCCCCGCCCAGGCGACCCAGGGAACCCCATCATAAGTTAATAACAAAAAAGTCCTGTCTTATTATCAATCACATTCAGTTATAAAGCCCTTTGAGCTACATCAGCAGATGCTACTAAGTGCTTATACAGAAACCCAGCCTAAAACCCCAAACGGCAAGCAATGCCGATGTAGAAGCACAGTGACTAGGAAAAACTCCCTAGAAAGGCAGGAACCTAGGAAGAAACCCAGAGAGGAACCAGGCTCTGAGGGGTGGTCAGTCCTCTTCTGGCTGTGCCGGGTGGAGATTATAAATGTACATGGCCATTAAGGCCAGGTTGTTCTCCAAGATGTTCAAACGTTCATAGATGAGCAGCAGGATCAAATAATAATCACAGTGGTTGTAGAGGGTGCAACAGGTCAGGACCTAAGCAGTAAATGGTGAATCATCAGGTGAATGGTAATGACAAGAAGAAGTAATCAACATTTTCAAATGAATTGATTTGGTAGATAGTTTTTTGTTAATTTGACCTCCCACACATTATAATTGGAAGAGGAAGTATACACTAGCAGGTCCTTTTTCAAAGCCTGTGCGAGATACTCCGATGAGCGGAATTTGCTCAGTATCAGGAGGACAAAGGATTCTCCTCTTTTCTACTGTAGGTATCTTACTCAGTCTCTGTACCCGTGTTGCGTGTGAAGGAGGAAGAGGAGGGGGAGCGACGTAGAGGAGAGACTGAAGAGGACAGCTATAGTCTGCACACAGCCTCCTCTCTGCAGCTCCACACCACCTCAGACTCTAACCCCAGCAGCCCTGCCTCCTCCAAGTTGTGAGTCTCACACGCGCACACACACACACCACCAAGCATGTCTATATCACGTCAAAACTCCTTCTTCCCTTTCTTGGTCTATGCAGTTCGATGTGCAGTGAGGACCAGGAGGCCAGACAGGCTCAGAAGATCTGGAGGAAAGCCATCATGCTGGTATGGCGAGCAGCCGCCAATCACAGATAACAAGCTCGCTCATGGAACCCAGGGCTACAGCAGGACCATGCAGCCTGCCTCTCATTTTAGCTTTTGAAAGTGATGCCCTTGCTGTTTTCCTGGCGCAGGTATGCTAATGTGTTCCTGCAGCCTGTGACTGATGACATTGCCCCGGGGTATCATAGTATTGTGCACAGGTAAGCACTGACCACTGACACAGGCGACAGGCGCTTTCTCTGCTGGCTTGGTCACCCCCCTCCCCCATTTAGTTGACCTGTTGGACACTCTGACCATCTCCGTTCTCCTCCGCCCCAGGCCCATGGACCTGTTGGACACTCTGACCATCTCCGTTCTCCTCCGCTCCAGGCCCATGGACCTGTTGGACACTCTGACCATCTCCGTTCTCCTCCGCCCCAGGCCCATGGACCTGTTGGACACTCTGACCATCTCCGTTCTCCTCCGCTCCAGGCCCATGGACCTGTTGGACACTCTGACCATCTCCGTTCTCCTCCGCCCCAGGCCCATGGACCTGTTGGACACTCTGACCATCTCCGTTCTCCTCCGCTCCAGGCCCATGGACCTGTTGGACACTCTGACCATCTCCGTTCTCCTCCGCCCCAGGCCCATGGACCTGTTGGACACTCTGACCATCTCCGTTCTCCTCCGCCCCAGGCCCATGGACCTGTTGGACACTCTGACCATCTCCGTTCTCCTCCGCTCCAGGCCCATGGACCTGTTGGACACTCTGACCATCTCCGTTCTCCTCCGCCCCAGGCCCATGGACCTGTTGGACACTCTGACCATCTCCGTTCTCCTCCGCTCCAGGCCCATGGACCTGTTGGACACTCTGACCATCTCCGTTCTCCTCCGCTCCAGGCCCATGGACCTGTCCACCATTAAGAATTGAAACATTGCATTGAAACCGGTCTGATCCGCACCACGGCAGAATTCCAGCGGGACATCATGCTGATGTTCCAGAACGCGGTGATGTACAACAGCTGTGACCATGATGTGTTCCACATGGCCCTGGAGATGCAGAGGGAAGTCCTGGAGCAGATCCAGCAGTTCCTGGCCACACAGCTCATCATGCAGATCTCAGAGTCGGTCGTCAGCGCCAAGAGCCTGAGGGGCCGGGAGAGCACCCGCAAGCAGGACCCCTCGGACAAGGTGCTCCTCTCAGTGGGACCGCACGGGACGGAGGGTATTAAGATAGGGGGTGGGAGGAGAGGAGAGAGTATTGGGAATGGAGAGTCTAGGAGAGGAAAGGAAAGTGAGGATTTGGGGATGCAAGAAGTGACAGATTAGGGATCTGTTTAACTGCAGAGGAAAGGAGAGGACACAAGTCTCTTACCTTTTGGAAGGCAGCTAAACACACTCCTAGATCTTATAGGAGGGACGCCATGTATGTCAGTCAAGGGTGTTTTCCTAATGCATGATCATGTGCTTCGGTGTTAATTTGATCCATTTCCCCACTGACATCCTTCTCTAGTCTCCATTCTGAGTTGCTCTCGATGGAGACCATACAGTTGGTGGGCTTCATGGGCTTAGATGGTGATGAACTCATGATAGTAGATAGGAACCTGACTCCCTCCGATAATACTGCTAATGCTGTTGAATTGCATTACAGACACGAACACAAAATAGTCAAACGCACACACTGCACCCATACCTGTGCAGATTTAGGGACAACGCGAGACAAAGATCCCTTGCGAGTCCACGCCGTTGAAATCAAATCAAAGTTGATTTGTCACATGCACAGGAAACAGCAGGTGTTAACAGGGGTGTGAAATGCTTGCTTTGCAAGCTCTTCCTCAACATGCAGTAATACTAAGTCATATAAAATAAATACACACCAGAAACTACACTGTATACAAGGTCAGTACAGTACCAATCAATGTCAGGGATACTGGTGATAGTGTAGGTAAGGCTATGCATATGTAATCTGGTTAAATATCTCTCAACTCTCTCAACTGTCAATCTGATACACACACACACACACACACACACTGATATTTTCTTTCTCATCCTTCATTCTTCATCTTTTACTGCCTCTGTTTCTACGCTTGTGTGTGTGTTAGCTTTTTGTTAGCTTCATTGATCTGTGTTTGTATCTGTGTTGTGTGTGTGTGTCTGTCGTGTGTGTGTGTAGCCCACTTCACTGCATCAATGTGTGTAAAGACATAGCCATGGCAGCGCTCCAACCTTGTGTTCCTCTCCAGTGTCTCTGGCTGATAGATAGTCTCAAAGCAGGAGAGAGGCTCAAGGTTTAGGGGTGGGGGGGTTTAGAATGAGTTGTTTTGGATTTAGTGGAGCAGATTCAATTTGTATTATAGTATTTGTTTTGGATCAGCTTTAATATTGCATGTAGATTGTGGCTTCTATCAGTGTAATTGTCTGCATCATTTCCAATCCCCCTTTATGTTTAAACACACACCTACTCATTCAAAGGTTTTTCTTTATTTTTAATAAAGACTAATAGTGAAGACATCAAAACTATGAAATAAGACATATGGAATAATGTAGTAACAGAAAAAGTGTTAAACAAAAAAATATATTTATATTTGAGATTCTTCAAAGTAGCCACCCTTTGCCTTGATGACAGCTTTGCACACTCTTGGCATTCTCTCAACCAGCTTCACCTGGAATGCTTTTCCAACAGTCTTGAAGGAGTTCTCACATATGCTGAGCACTTGTTGACTGCTCTTCCTTTACTCTGCGGTCCAACTCATCCTAAACCATCTCAATTGGGTTGAGGTTGGGTGATTGTGGAGGCCAGGTCATCTGATGCAGCACTCCATCACTCTCCTTGGTCAAATTGCCCTTACACAGCCTGGAGGTGTGTTTTAGGTCATTGTCTGGTTGAGAAACAAATGATAGTCCCACTAAGCGCAAATCAGATGGGATGGCGTATCGCTGCAGAATGCTGTGGTAGCCATGCTGGTTAAGTGTGCCTTGAATTCTAAATAAATCACAGACAGTGTCACCAACAAAGCCCCCCCACACCATCACACCTCATCCTTGCTTCACGGTAGGAAGCACACATGCAGAGATCATCACTCTGCGTCTCACAAAGACCCGGCAGTTGGAACCAAAAATCTCAAATTTGGACTCATCAGACCAAAGGACAGATTTACCACCCGTCTAATGTCCATTGCTCGTGTTTCTTGGCTCAAGTGGTTTCTTTGAAGCAATTCGACCATGAAGGCCTGGTTCACGCAGTCTCCTCTGAACAGTTGATGTTGAGATTTGTCTGTTACTTGAACTCTGTGAAGCATTTATTTGGGCTCCAATCTGAGGTTGGTAACGCAAATGAATTTATCCTCTGCAGCAGAGGTAACTCTGGGTCTTCCTTTCCTAGGGCGGTCCTCATGAGAGCCAGTTTCATCATAGCGCTTGATGGTTTTTACAACTGCACTTGAAGAAACTTTCAAAGTTCTTGACATTTTCCACATTGACTGGCCTTCATGTCTTAAAGTAATGACGGACTGTCATTTCTCTTTGCTTATTTGATCTGTTCTTGCCATAATATGGACTTGGTCTTAGACCTATTTGGTAAATCTTCTGTATGCCAACCCTACCTTGTCACAACACAACTGATTGGTTCAAACACATTTAAGAAGGAAACAAATTCCCCAAATTAACTTTTAACAAGGCACACCTGTTTAATTGAAATGCATTCCAGGTGACTACCTCATGAAGCGGGTTGGTTGAGAGAATGCCAAAGAGTGTCCAAAGTTGTCATCAAGGCAAAGGTTGGCTACTTTGAAGAATTGCAAATATAACATTATATTTTTGATTTGTTAAACACTTTTTTGTTGGTTGCATGATTCCATATGTGTTATATATTTGGAGTAAACTAATGAATACTTAGGCTTCTACTTCCAGTTCCTACAGACGGTATATTTTACAATAGTTATCGTTTGTTTATTTTTAGGCCCAGGCTTCAACTACCCTCAACCCCTCCCATCTTTCTCTATCTCGTCCAGTTTTCGAGCCGACGCATAATTTTTCCACTGTGATGTTTCACGAAAGTTCTCAACCTCTCTATTCTCGTCGTTTCTACAGATTGTAAAACGAAAGATGCATCTTTTTGCTACGAGTATTATACTATAGTATTTGAAACTAAAGTTATTTGCAGTGCTACAGAATATTCATATTTGGCCAAAAGTCACATGGTTCATGTTGTTGCATTTTGGAGCTCACGTTTTCAAGATGAAATGCTTATATTTAGTTCATCACAAACAACAACAAAAAGGCTCCAACGATATCTTCACAATCCAAGTGAGGAATTGGTTACCCACCTGCGTTTAAGTGAAGGAGTTGGGTCAGTTGTTGGACCACTCCTGTGAGAAGATGGATCCTGCTTCCCACAGGTTTATATTCTATACAGTATTTATAGTGTCCATGACCGGTGGTGTTCACTTACTTTATACCCTCCATGTTTTTCCCTATTATATGATGCACCTCATTTCTCAATCTTTTTGGAGGGGGTCTGTCTTTTTTTATTTTTTTTCTGCAGTTCTCTTTTCTTTTAGAGTGTGTCGTCAGCGTGTCGTCACTGTGTGTGCTCCACGACTCCTCTTCTTTCCTTGTTCTGTGTGTCTTTGTTCCCTCTCTCTGACTATCCTCTGTCCTCTCACAGGACAAGTGTCCCCGTGGCCTCTCCTGCCTTCCTTCTCTCTCTCTTTGTAAGTACCTCGTCTGCAGGTTACGAGCTGCAAGACGACAGCTGGGGTATCTGCATTCTGGCCCCAAGTCCGATTGAATACTTGCCTGACGACTCATCCTGAATAAGATTTTCGTTGCTCTTATCGATTCACTCCATGCTGAACCTGCTATCCGGGAAGTTGTTTGTGCTGTCATCAAAAATGACGTGATTCGTGTAGGCCGGCTCTGGCCCAGCCCATTGGTTTCCGGGGACCAATCAGAGCGGTCAGAATGGGTTCGCATTCGAGAAGCAAATCCAGACTCATCATGGAGAAGAAACATTAGCGGGAGTGCCGTTTGGCTGGAGCGATGTGGATGGGTAGACAGGCAAATTGAATACCCCTGATCTATAGTATTTTTTTTCTTAAATTTCCTCTCTTTCTCTCCCTCTTTCTCTCTCTCACACACATACGCTCCTAAAAACACACGCAGGCAAAGAAACACAAATTGTCTCGCTAACTTTCATGCACACAAGCTAATTGACCCATGCGTTTGCAAGTTGCATTGAGTCTAAATGTTGAACCATGTTCAAACAAACACTAAATATGAGGGCCAGTCTGTCCGGTGTTGTCTAGGATGATGGCATTGGACCAGAGTTAACCCATCTCCTCTCTGTGCTTCTACAGGATGGGGGCACCAGGGGGCGCCGTTGTGCCATAGAAGCTGACCTGAAGATGAAGAAATGAGTCGCAGCTCCCTGCAGATGACTCTGGATGGAGTACAACTGATTGGTACCCCCCTATCCATGGTCATGTCCCAGTTGATTAAGGTAACGAAGGACACCACAGTCTGGGTCACTGTCGTTTCATGTCCTCTCACTTCAACTGGACACGGTGTGTCTGGCTGAGAGAGCAATGCAGTTCCTGAATTGCAGTTTAGAGTAAACGCAACCCCAGCACTGAGAAACACATACTCCAACTCCTGAATCGAGTCCCCCTCTTAAACTGAGCAAGGCATTGTGACGTAGAGAAACAGAGTGAGGAACAGTTGACTGAATAAGATGACCAGGGTCGTACTGTATGTGTCTGTCAACACAAAACTGAAATACCTTGCATTGTGTATGTGTTTCATGAGTTTAAGTCCTTTGTATAGTATTGTACAGGCGTGTACATATGGTGCCTTTTTTAAAGGCAATGAATGTTTCAAAATAATACATATTTGTTGCAAGATTGTGGTCCCCCAACTTAGCAAACCAGGTAGTGTGTGATTTTTGTTTTGTTTTAAGGAAATCCCACAAAAAGGACTAAGGCTGGGACTCTAAGGCAATCCGTTTGAGCATCGTCGACAATGCGCTATTTAAAGGCAATGTTCCCAAGTTCGTGGAGACGGCATTTATGGTAAATGCTGCATGTCGGCTCAATCGGAAATGGGCACATTGTCCACAGCGTGTGATTTAACTGATTCCCGCCATAAGCTCGGGTGTAACACCAGTATATACAGTGCATTCGGAAACTATTCAGACCCCGGAGTTGCTGCACAGCTATTTTCAGGTCTCCAGAGATGTTCGATTGAGTTTAAGTCCGGGCTCTGGCTGGGCCTCTCAAGGACATTCAGAGACTTGTCCTAATGCCACTCGAGCATTATCTTGGCTGTGTGCTTAGGGTCGTTATCCTGTTGGAATGTGAACCTTCGCCCCAGTCTGAGGTCCTGAGCACTCTGGAGCAGGTTTTCATCAAGACTCTCTCTGTACTTTGCTTCGTTCATCTTTCCCTCGATTCTGACTAGTCTCCCAGTCCCTGCCACTGAAAAACACCCCAACAGCATGATTCTGCCACCACCATGCTTCACCGTAGGGATGGTGCCAGGTTTCCTCCAGACGTGACGCTTGGCATTCAGGCCAAAGAGTTCAATCTTGGTTTCATCAGACCAGAGAATCTTGTTCTCATGGTCTGAGAGTCCTTTAGGTGCCTTTTGGCAAACTCCAACTGGGCTGTCATGTGCCTTTTACTGGGGAGTAGCTTCCGTCTGGCCACTCTTATCATAAAGGCCTCATTGGTAGAGTACTGCAGAGATGGTTGTCCTTCTGGAAGGTTGTCCCATCTCCACAGAGGAACTCTGGAGCTCTGTCAGAGTGACCAATTGGGTTCTCGGTCACCTCCCTGACCAAGGCCCTTCTTCTCCGATTGTTCAGTTTGGCCAGGCTGGCCAGCTCTAGGAAGAGGCTTGGTGGTTCCAAACTTCTTCCATTTAAGAATGATGGAGGCCACTGTGTTCTTTATGGACAATTCCTTCGACCTCATGGCTTGGTTGTTTCTCTGACTTGCACTGTCAACTGTGGGACCTTTTTATATAGTCCAATCATTTGAATTTACCATAGGTGGACTCCAAGTTGTAGAAACATCTTAAGAATGATCAATGGAAATAGGATGCACCTGAGCTCAGTTTTGAGTCTCATTACGTATGTAAATAAGGTATTTGTTTTTTATTTGTAATAAATTTGCCAAAATTTCTAAACCTGTTTTCGCTTTGTCATTATGGGGTATTGTGGGTAGTTTCATTTTAGAATAAGTTTGTAACGTAACATTTGTAAAAAGGCAAGGGGTCTGAATACCTTCCAAATGGACTGTGTGTGTGTGTGTGTGTGTGTGTGTGTGTGTGTGTGTGTGTGTGTGTGTATATGTATGTATGTATGTATGTATGTATGTATGTATGTGTGTATAACTCAACAAAAACATAAAGTATATATATATACACACGTGTATGTATGTGTGTATAACTCAAAGATAATTAGTAGAAATCCAAATAACTTTACAGATCTTCATTGCAAAGGGTTTGTTCAATGAACCATAAACAATTAATGAACATGCACCTGTGCAACGGTCGTTAAGACACAAACAACTTACAGACGGTAGGCAATTAAGGTCACAGTTATGAAAACTTAGAAAACACTAAAGAGGCCTTTCTACTGACTCTGAAAAACACCAACAGAAAGATGCACAGGGTCCCTGCTTATCTGCGTGAACGTGCATTAGGCATGCTGCAAGGAGGCAATGTCCGTACTGCCAAGAGTGTGTAAAGCTGTCATTAAGGCAAAGGGTGGCTACTTTGAAGGATCTCAAATATAAATATATTTTGATTTGTTTAATACTTTTTTGGTTACTACATGATTCCATATGTGTTATTTCATAGTGTTGATGTCTTCACTATTATTCTACAATGTATAAAGTATTAAAAATAAAGAAAAACCCTTGAACGAGTAGGCGTGTCTGTACTTTTGGCTGGTACTAACTCAAAAAAAGAAATGTCCTCTCACTGTCAACTGCGTTTATTTTCATAGTAGTAAAAATAAAATCAAAAACAGAATGAGTAGGTGTCCAAACTTTTGACTGGTACACTAATACATATTAGTGGGCGGCAGGTAGCCGAGTGGTTAGAGCGTTGGGCCAGTAACCGAAAGGTTGCTAGATCAAATCCCCGAGTTGACAAGGTAAAAATCTGTCGTTCTGCCCCTGAGCAAGGGAGTTAACCCACTGTTCCTAGACCGTTATTGTAAATAAGAATTTGTTCTTAACTGACTTGCCTAATCAAAAAGAAAGCTGTATGTATATATATATATAATTAAGAGACCACTGCAAAATGATCAGTTTGACTATTTATAGGTATGTGTTTGGGTAAAATGAACATTTGTTTTATTCTATAAACTGACATTTCTCCCAAATTCCAAATAAAATATTGTAATTTAGAGCATTTATTTGCATAAAATAACTGGTCAAAATAACAAAAAAAAGATACAGAGTTGTCAGTCCTCGAATAATGCAAGGAAAATAAGATCATATTCATTTTTAAACAACACAATACTGTTTTAACTTGAGAGTTCAGAAATCAATATTTGGTGGAATAACCCTGATTTTCAATCACAGCTTTCATGCGTCTTAGCGTGCTCTCCACCAGTCTTTCACGTTGATGTTGTGTGACTTTATGCCACTCCTGGCACAAAAAGCAGCTCGGCTTTGTTTGATGCCTTTTGACCATCTTCCTCTTGATCACATTCCAGAGGTTTTCAATGGGGTTCAGGTCTGGAGATCGGGCTGGCCATGACAGGGTCTTGATCTGGTGGTCCTCCATTCACACCTTGTGACCTTAATTGCCTACCGTCTGTAAGCTGTTAGTGTCTTAACGACCGTTCCACAGGTGCATGTTCATTAATTGTTTCTAGTTCATTGAACAAGCATGGGAAACAGTGTTTGAACCCTTTACAATGAAGATCGGTGGATTTTTATGAATTATCTTTGAAAGACCGGGTCCTGAAAAAGGGATGTTTATTTTCTTTGCCGGGTGGGTGTGTGTGTTGTGGGGGTGCTTTGCTACAGGAGGGACTGGTGCACTTCACAAAATAGATGGCATCATGAGGAATCAAAATTACGTGGATATATTGAAGCAACATCTCAAGACATCAGTCAGGAAGTTTAAAGCTTGGTCGCAAATGGGTCTTCCAAATGGACAATAACCCCAAGCATACTTCCAAAGTTGTGGCAAAATGGTTTAAGGACAACAAAGTCAAGGTATTGGATTGGCCATCAAAGCCCTGACCTCAACCCTATAGAACATTTGTGGGCAGAACTGAAAAAGCATGTGCGAGCAAGGAGGCCTACAAACCTGACTCTGTTACACCAGCTCTGTCAGGAGGAATGGGCCAAAATTCACCCAACTTATTGTGCGACGCTTGTGGAAGGCTACCCGAAGCGTTTGACCCAAGTTAAACAATTTAAAGACAATGCTACCAAATACTAGTTGAGTGTATGTAAACTTCTGACCCACTGGGAATGTGATGAAATAAATAAAAGCTGAAATAAAATATTCAACTATTATTGACATTTCACATTCTTAAAATAAAGTGGTGATCCTAACTGACTTAAGACAGGGAATTTTTACTAGGATTAAATGTCAGGAATTGTGAAAAACGGAGTTTAAATGTATTTGGCTACGGTGCATGCAAACTTCTGACTTCAACTGTATATGAGAGAGAGAGTGAGTTGTATTTCTATTTTATTTCACTAGTTTCACTGCATGTTGAAGCTCAAAGCCGAAGAGTTTCACTGTACCCTGCAATCACACCTGTAACCCTGTACATGTGACTATTAAACATTCTGAATCTGAATCAGTTGGAAAATGGGAGTATAGCATCAGGAAACAAAACAAAAGCTCCCCAGAGACACCAGTAGATTGTTTTAAGATTTTATTCAACCAGCTTGAAAACCTGCTCTGGCAGCACAAATCAACGGGACACCAGAGTTTAGCCAAGGGACCACTAGGTTTCCAGTTAACATCAGGTCTAATCTGTAATCCGTTTACCGCCCCCAGCCCCATCCTGTCGGTCTGCCACTAGTTTGGCCGTTAACCCTCCGTCTGCTGGATTTATGATCTGACTAAAAGGAAAGGTCAAGCATTAGAAGATTGAGACTATTTACTGAAACAACTGTTCCTTTTGGAGAAACCAAAACTAAAGCATGTTTAAAAGCTCTTTTAGTAAAGTTAGTCGATGACATGAAATGGGCAGGATGTGTGGATTGCTCTTAATGTCCTTCACAGAGAGTTGCGGTGTAGCGGCCGACTGAGCACCTGATGTGTAACACAAAGACCTGGATCAACTATGCATGCATCAGGGAATAGGGACGTCGGGCTCAGAATTAAACAGCATCAAAAATGTGCTCGAGAAGGAAATGACCAAATAACGGACAATAAATACAACTAACAGCAACGCTGTCTGGCAAAGTCTTAATGCACGGCAAATGAAAAGGAGAAGAAAGGGATTGACGTATCGGTCTTCACATAAAACAGAGATCCGCGGTTAAATTGTACGTGGATCTAATACGCTAGAGATGTATAGCTCTTGCCTTGCTTTGTTTCTCTAACGAGCAGGCGTGACAAATCTACACATTTTTCCTTCACAGTTTAAGACCCTATAGAGCGGTCTTTTCAAATAGAATCTCTCACATCGTTTGCCTCTGTATCTGAACCTTGCCTGGCTTCGCAATTAAAACGTTCTTCCCAGTTCAAAACGAAGTCACGGCTCTAGCTATGCTCTTTCCCAATACCTACTCAATATACTCAAATGTAACCCACGCCACAGAAATCCAGATAAAAATGAGTAACCCACCAGTACTAAACATGCTTCAAACAGGTGACTAACAGAAAGTGTATGTATGAACAGAACCATATTCTCAAACCTTGTAAGCAAGCCCATATTCCTTAATGTAAGGAAGTAGAAACAAGGCTCCTGTACATCAATACAACAATCCCAGAGCCAGCCAGGCAGGGCTTCATGTTATCTACAAAGAGCCAGGCTTGGCAGCTTACAGTACATGCTCCTCCACTTTCTTCCATCCGAGAGGAGAGAAGGCACAATGTTTCAATTCAAAATGGCTTTGGCTGCCACGGTGCTCTAACCAGAGAGAAGAGACAATTCTTCTTCTTCTTAAAAAAAAAGTGACCCGATTTTGAATAAATAAATGAAATTAAAAATTTCAAACGAGTAGTGTCGAATTCCCAGCTGCAAAGAGATGCCTCCCTCTCCTGTCTTAAGCCCCTCATTCTCCTCTCTGTCGGCCCACAAAGCGGTACAGCTTGTCACAGTTGTCCAGCTTTAGAGACTCAGCCTTCGCCTTCAGCCTGTCATCACGGTACAGTTGGGCAAGGTTCGCCAAGTCCGACTCTGAACGAGGATGGAGAGAAAAACATATCAGCTTATATATGGATCAAATTCATACTCTGCAACATGGATAAACCATGCGTGGCTGCCTCAGTCAACATGTCTCCAAATGGGGACCGTGCCAAGCTGCCAGGATCTGACTGCAGCTGGACTTACTCTGCTGTTTCTCCTTCCAGCAGCTGCTCTGCAGGTGTTCAATGTAATCACTCTCTATGGTTTTCTCCAGCTCCTCCAGGGACTCCCCACGGTACTCCTTCTGGAAGCCCTTGTCCACGTAGTAGGGCACACCCATATTCTGGGTCTCCCGGGAGACCACCAGACCCATGGCCCTGAAAGACAAATATACAGTCAGTCCCACTACAGGCAGACTTAAGGGGGAAATACAAGTCACACCGTACCCGCATACGCAGGGGTGGGCAACTCCAGTCCTCGAGGTCCTGATTGGTGCCACAGTTTTGCCCCAGCTCTAATCACCTAATCATGATCTTCAGTTTAGAATGCAATTTGATTCAAATCAGCTGTGTTTGCTAGGGATGGAGAAGAAGTGCGACGTCACGTCAATCAGGCCCTCGAGGACTGGAGTTGCCCACCCCTGCTCTTAAAAGGGTCCTCATGCACTCTGCACCCAGTTGTTACCATGGAACTAGTCTGAACGAGGCTCATACGCATGCAGTCTACTTTAGAGGCAAACGTGTCGTCAAGAAGCTTGGTTGAATGTGGTTGACTCACGGTTTGTAGAAGAGACTGTAGGGAGGGTTGGTGGCCATCAGTTGGGTCACAACAGATATGAGGATCAGCACCAGCACAGGAAGAAGCTGCAGGAAGGCAGTGAAGGTGTTCTGCTGAGGAAAGGCAACGCCAGAAAGATATGTTAAAGCAACAGTTTACACCAAACCATATACCTGTAAATACATGTCAAAATCAATCTGCAGTAATGTTTCTAGGACTCTATTGCAACAACAACAAAAAAGCTTGGTTACTCATTTTCACAGTTGGTCCGTTTCATTGGTCAACCTTTAACTGACCCTCTTGGAGCGGCATAAGGTTCTCATTTTTATTGCCTATTGTAGCACTGCATAAAAGGGAAATAATATCCAAAATGGCAGAAACAGGATCAAAAACCCAATCTTAAAGAGATCTAAATGTAAGACCCAGCATTAATTGTGAACACATAGGAAATACATACGCTGTAGCCATGCGAGTTAAACTGTACGCCCATAGAAAAATCCGCTGTAGCTCTGTTGGGTTAATCACACAGCTACAGAACATCTATGATGTGAACTGGCGGGAGTTTCTAGGAGATTCCTCCTCATGTGGGCACTGACTGACCGGACTGCGGTTCTCCTCCACTTCCTCATCGCGCCTCTCATATGCACGTCGCCGACGAGGCTGGTAGAAGTTAGAGTAGGTGGCGCCTCTGTTTGTGTACACATGGATGTTGCCTGAGGGAGCAGAACACACGCGTAACTACTACGCAACAACCGACAACGACAAGGTGACTAATCCAAAATGAAAGGAACAAGAGAGAGAGAACGCACACGCCATCTCTCTTTCAGACACATACATGCACACAGTTCCACCAAGGTTATTATCAGTTTTTATTTCTATTCGTTTTTTCTATGTTTATTTGAAAATGTGAGTTTTAAGTTTGTTTTCTGACTTGATTTACTAGTTTTAGTTTTCATATTATTTAGTTTCAGTTTTAATGTTAAGGACAAAGTAGACTAGGCGTGGGAGGCTCAGAGACATTTCAGTTTTGTAGGCCTATAATTTGGGGGGATTTGACTTCTTGCCACAGGGGCAGTAATACATAAATTGATAGGTTTAAATTGTAAAGTGAACCTTATTGTGACTTGGATTTAAAACAATTAGTGCCTAGACTGGTTGCAGAAATACGGAAGAAAACTTGCCTATTTTTACACTAAAATGTTTAAAGCTTTTTCAGATTTAGTAGTACATGTAAGAAACAAGTAGCTACATCTGAAAGAGAGGAAAAAACAACAAAAGAAGTCATGGCACATTTGTTAGCTACAGTGATGCGCACTAGTCTCGGAAATCACAGGCCTAGGCAACAGCAGGTCTGGGGAGGATGTCTCTTGGACATTTTGAAAGGGGGGGGGGATTGTTCCAGAGAGGGTCGTCTCTGCAGATACGGCGGTGAGACGCATCCCATTTCCCACTCCCCTCTGTTCCCAACTGACGCAGACACTTCTACAGACGTGTCTGCAGGAACATCGGTACATTGTGGGAGGCAACCGGTCAAGTCTTGAGAGACTAGTGATGCACACGCTAGGCTTATTTGAACCATTGTCATCTCCTGGCGGCATTTACCTGCCAGATAAAGCAAGCATGAAAACCCCATTGGGGGGGAAAAAAGAAGCTTAAACCCCATTGGGAGGAGCTTGAAAACCCCATTGGGGGAAAGCTTGAAAGCCCAATTTCATTTTTGCCCAAAGTTTAGAAGAAAACAAACTAAAACTGAACATAATTGGATGTTTTTCATATTTGAGTTAGTTTCAGTTTTTCAAAATGGGTTTTTCACTTTATTTCCGTTTACAAAAGTCTACATGATTTGTTTTAGGGCTCCATTCAATCTACCGCTGAAGCGTTACAGATTACGCAATAGAAATGTAAAGGTAATTTCCGATTGAGCCGAACATATGCAGCGTTTCCCGTGAAAACGTTTCCTTTCAATTTCAATCACGCTGTAACCTTTTCAGTTTACTCCTAATAACCTCGACTTACACACACACACACACACACACACACACACACACACCTTACCTGTGGGAAATCTTCCTCCAAAGAAGATATTGAAAAGCTCTTCAGGGGAGATGTCAGCCTCAAAGTTCCTGTTGAAGTTGCGGTAGTGTCCGTGGCGAGCTTGGGCTGAGGAGTGGGTGGTGCTCTCAGAGGGAGCCTGCTCTCCGTACTGGTCATACTTATGACGCTGCTCAGCATTGCTCAGCACTGCATACGCATTGCCTATCGCTGTAGAGGGGGGAAAAAACAAACACTTATCAGGCCTATGATTGATGCTCTTAGTGTGTCGTTGTCTGACTTGATGCACATGCCGGGCCACAATAGCATGATAATTAAGGAGCTAATTATCTGCACCAGCAGTCCCACAATATACAGAGGCCCTATTTATTCATCTATTTTGTTGTTAGAATTTTTTTTAAATTGCTCAGAGGAGAAAGATGTGACTCAGATGAGATCAGGTCAGGGAAACACAGCACTAACAGAGGCATCCCTTTACCTTTAAATGCATCTGTGGCTCCCGGGGCACAGTTCTTGTCAGGGTGGAACTTCAGTGCCAGCTTCCTGTATGCCTTCTTCAGATCTTCATCGCTAGAGTCTTTAGGAACGCCCAGGATCTCATAGAAGTCCTTGCATTTCTTTATCCTGCAATGGATCAAACCCCACAAAGATTAGTACGAAATCTGATACCAAAACAGGACAATGTGCATTTGCCCTTTCACTGGGCGGACATCTTGACAAAATGTAGCGAAAGTCTATAAGTGCTCAAAATGAACGTAGGCCTATCACTCAGGTACCTGAGAACACCCTGACGCTGATCCTCTGTGTAGGTCTTCTTCTCCTCGTTGGCCCCTTTGCGCGCTTCCTCTCGATCCCCGTCCTCTTCATTGGATCGAAAGCCACGCGGTGGGGGTATGTGGGGCTCCTCTGGAGCAGCAGAGCTTCCATTCCTCACTATGGCATCAATCAGCACTGATGGAGAGATCAGGCATGGGTGCAAATATTAATAGAAGAAATAGCCAGTCTGGACAGGTGTGTACCTGAAACATGTATTCCCCTAACCTAGTCCCTTCTTGTCAGAAGATGATGAGTTACTTATACTGTGTGTACAAAACATTAGGAACACCTTCCTAATATTGAGTTGCACCCACTTTTGCCCTTAGAACAGCCTCAATTCGTCAGGGCATGGACTCTACAAGGTGTCAAAAGCGTTCCACTGGGATGCTAGCCCATGTTGACTCTTACAGTTGTGTCAAGTTAGCCGAATGTCCTTTGGGTGGTGGAACCTTCTTGATACACACAGGAAGCTGTTGAGCATGAAAAACCCTGCAGCGTTGCAGTTTGACACACTCACAGCGGTGCACCTGGTATCTATTACCATACCTCATTCAAAGGCAATTTGTCTTGCCCATTCACCCTCAATGGCACACACACCATCATTGTCTCAAGGCTTAAAAATCCTTCTTTAATCCATCTCCTCCCCTTCATCTTACACCAGAGGTCACCAACTGGTAGATCTCTAAGGGATTCCTAGTTGATCACCAAACATTTCTGTAAAAACCCAACGAAAAAGCCTTGGGCTCCTATTTTCTTTTTTTGCGCTGTTGGCTGTAGGTGCACTTGATTCAACAGCCCTAGCGCCGGCAAGACAAAGTGTCCTACCCGGCAGGCCCAGAGAGCAAATCAAGTGCACCAGAAGGCCTACCGCTGGCCAGTCAAATAGCTCAGATCACCATGTCTGCACAGTTTGCGCCTTATAGACTGTAAAAAAAACAAAAAGCCTTGAACGCACAGCAAAGTTGATACTGTGAGATTTCAAAACCATCACTAGAGAGACAATGAATACAGCAAAGAGCCAGCTGCTGTTTTTACGAGTAACTTCATGTTCAAGTTGTTACTCAGCACCACCAACACCTTGTTCAACACATAAGATGCTGCAACCAGCTAAATTGTAATGAGTATAGCAAAGAGACAATTTATGCTTGATCCGAAAATGTGTTCGGAGGCGCCGTGTGGACGGTGTGACGCAATTGCGAAGCCTCCGGAGACACGCAAGAGGCCAAACCGAGCTCCTGTACCGCATGACCTGCTCCGCTCAAATGTTTAAACAATGCTGAGGGCTCCGTATAGACATGATTGGTTGTTGGTCGGTGAGAGCGGATGGGTCCTGTATAAAACACAAACTCACCTCCTTGACAACAGCGTAGCTCGGCAAAACACAAGTAGTACGAATGTCCAGAGTTCTGCAGAGGCCATACCACCATAAATGCTGCACGGCCAATGCGGATGTCCGAATGACCATGCAGAGCCTGTAAGTGTTCCGATAACCTTGCGTTATCATTAGCAGCTTGTGTCTTTTTTAATATTGAGGACTATTTCATTTGTGGGGGGGGTCATAGGAGTAACATGAATTGGTGCATGCGGCTATTTGGAGCTCTCAGCAATGTTACAACATTTGGGAGGCGCACAGCGATGCGGTACGAAGCTCAGTTTGGCCTCTGCATGCATCTGGAGGCCCCGCGATTGCATCACACCATCCACACGCCTCCGACCACATTTTCAGATCAAGCTTAAATTGGCTCTTAAGTTTCGCCATCAGCTGGAAGACTTGTGTCCCCCTTTTCTCAGCAGAAGGAGGGAGAGAGAAACGGTGAGAGGCAGCTTCACCACTGCTCCCTCCCTCCCCTCAGATGCAGGCCATCAGCCCAGCTCACTTAGCTGTGCCTCACAAGTAATACAACAAATGATCTATGAACAGTGTGATCATATACAAAATATTTTTAAATATAATTTCAAAATGGTCTGAGAAGAACAGCATTGGCAGGGCAATTCCGACATAGCCAATATGTAGTGATAATGTATTGGGCTTATAGCCTACTGCACAAATCTCATTGCTACAGAACGGTTTTTAAATGGTTAATGTTAAATAGGCTTACGTTTTTTAAGTCGTTTTATATTATATGACTGATCTTCACTCAAAAGGTTGGTGACCAATGATCTACACTGATTTAACAAGCGACATCAATAAGGGACCCTTATGGGTCAGTCTGTCATGAAAAGAGCAGGTGTTTTGAAGAAGAAAAAAAACATTTATTTTTAAATGTAACCTTTATTTAACCAGGCAAGACAGTTAAGAACAAATTCTTATTTTACAATGACGGCCTACCGGGGAACTGCCTTGTTCAACAATAACAACCAATTTGTCTGGCTGACAGCTGCACCTCTAGGTTGAGTTATAACACGGCAAGTAAAGTCAAATAAACATTACTAGTTACAGTAACTATACATTGTAGTGTGGCCTACAGGTTATAAAAAGTAAATCCACTTACAGGCACAAACATGCTATCTAAAAAATATTGTTTATATTATAAGCCCGACCATGTTGTAAATATTCAGATGACATACATAACACATTCGCTGATTCGAGCATACATTATGCAATTCACATTCACAAGATACAGACGTTGCACTTTCTATTTTTACATTCAAGTTGGCAAGCAAGGCTAACAAGACGGCCATTACGGGACACTTACCTCTGGCCCGAGTGCTGGGAAATATTTTCTGGGCTTCATACAACAGTTGAAGGGCCTTTTCTCTCCGCCCTGACCGCAAGCACAGCTTTGCTTTCTCTATCAACCGATCTGATTCGGCTCTATCCATTTTGACAGCTGTTCGATAGCTAGCTACTGTAGCTAGCTTGTTACCGTTAGCTTGTTCTCAGAGGCCTGCAACCCCAATTAGCTACAGTACGCTAGCTACACAAATGCGGTTGACTGCCTGAAATTGTAAGATTTTAGCTAAGCTAGCTATCTTATGTTCAGAAGTACCTGGACGTTGTATGTCAACTCAATTAACGGTAACGAACTAGCTTTGTTTACGTCCAGATAAGAAGCTAACGTTAGCTAAGCTAGCCAGCAATCGGTTAGCTACGATATTTCGCCGTAACTATCAGGTATCATAGCGATGATGACGACTGCCACAATTCAGACACGAACACCGGTGCAAGCGCGCCTATTCAAGTCGACATACAAAACTGAAGTAGTACAAATCCGTGCATGACTGAGAAATGTAATACCGACATTATAGAACTGGTGTGATTTGTTTCAGGTTACCACAACACTAACCAATCACTTCCGGGGTACGGAATCTTTTAAACGTTCTAAATAAACCTTCCGAGATGAAAGTAGAAAAGTGCCAATAACCTGTATTTAATAATTGTCTAAACAGTCATTCATATTTGATCATATGCAAGTGAAATTTACTGGGGGAGGTGGATACTGGTCCAACTCAACATATCATGAAAAAAATGCACCCCACTCCCCAACGTAAAACCTACTGTATAAAAACAAATCGTTTAAAAAGTGATCGGGATTGTGCAATAAAGTTGAGATCTTATTTCCATTGTGGTCCCTAAATTTGCAGCAGCATATGCTACAGTAATATAAGGACTGAATGCACGTTTAATGTACACATCCCCACCTGGCTTTCCAGGGTCATCTTGTTTTTTAACATAGCTACCTACATCTATGGGTTTTTCTGTCGTGCGAAATTTGCGGTATCCTATAACATAGTATTGGATAAGGGCACAATCATTTATTTTTGATTTTTTACTTGGGCTCATAAAATGTACTTAATGTATAGCTCATCAGGCAGCATCAGATTTGAATTATCATGCCGATCAAAGTTCTAATCAAATCAAGACATATGCTTTAGAATTACATTGGGAAAATGTTCAACCCTCGTCTGTAGTTTATTCTTTAGATGTTTGGGGCTGCTGGTGATCCATGATGTGCAGGCATAATGAAAGTGACACGGGACTAGCGCATTTATAGTCTTTAGTGTGTTTATAGGTTTCCATGCAGTTGTCGACAGATATTCATGCGAATATTCTAAAATATGCATAAAAACAATAGGCGCATTTAAGGAGTTCCTTCGGGAAGATTTTACATTGGACAACGTGACCGGTAATATTTTAATTTAACAGACATTTGGTAAACGATGGATATTGTCCAAATTAACCACATTTACGTGTCCTTAACGGAGTATAACACATGAAAAAACACTATTCATTGTGTTTCGATGTGTAGCAAACTTTATAGCCTATTTTTTGGTTCAGCTGTCGGAGATTTGAGTGCTAAATGCATCAGGGCATTGCATGTATAGGCCTATAGGCTTAGATGTCCACTGTATGATATTAATATTTACAAAAAAAGATATAGTCTTTATAAAGGAAGAGAAGTTTAGGCCTATCCTAAGAGAGAGAGCTCGAGATATGCAAACCGCATGCTAAGACACCGACATTCATTTCTTTATGTCCGATGGCTACTGCGTCTGGCATACATATATAGATTTACAGTAAAAGGTTAATTCGTTCGTTTTCGATCAAGATATTTTGCATACAAATAAGCATTATATTATAGGGCTATCTCTAATAGGCCTGAAACGTTTTTCCTCACCTCAAATTTAACTGTCAACTGTCTGCTGGAGCGCCGTGCATACTGCCTTCATATCATAGGCTTGCAGTAGCTAAATTGTAATATAGCCTATCGTGGTAATTTCCTGTATTACTAAGTGAAATGAGAGTTTACAAACCACACATAAGTCAGAGTTATACTTTAAACTTAATCTTTTAATAATATGAGCTTCACCAATAGCCCTTTGACTCTCAGATCAATTCAGTGTCTATAAATAAATTCTCTGAGAGTGTCAACATAATGGCAACTGAGATCTTTTATAGCAAAGATACACCCCTCTCAACTCACAATGACGAACCACAGGTCTTAGGAAAACTGCACAAAGGAAGACTTTCACTTGAGAGAGGAGTATCCCATAGCCAGACAGCATTAGCTATACATTATCATTCAGTTTGCTCTCTAAGACAAGGTTCTACTTCTCATTCTTGGTACTTCATATTACCAAAACATTACCTCATCCAAGGGCATGTATCAATTGTCAATTCTAGATACTCCCATCTCAAATACAACCCACCCCTGGACAAGCTCCCTGAGAGGAGAGTGAGCCTCTCGGTCATATACTAGGTCAAGATAAGTTTCGACATCAGAGGGGACATACAATGGTTCCAGACACTACCATACTCCTCCCCCCAATGGGAACAAGACATTGTGGAGCCCCTCACATGGTTTAACAGATACCCTCACATATGAAGACAAGCCTGACCTCTCCCCTCTCTGGGGCCCAAGTAACTTTTCCCACATAAGCATATTTATGAAATTAGATAAAACATCTTATATATCAATGTTACCTAGCTAATTCTGATTCTGCAACGACAAGCCACACCACACCAAACATTCACAAAAGTTTCTATACTTTATTAGGGTAATATTAAAAGTAAGTCAAGCAATTGTATATGGGATATATTATATGGAATATAAACTTAATTTGGACACAGAAAATGGCTCAACAGAATGAAATAAAACAATTGTGAACAGGTTTAAACCTTCACAAAAGCTATTAGCTGCAAAAGCTATTAGCTACAGTAATTAACATCAAAATCAAGGGCCTACCATACCCAACAAATGTCAGAAATAGGCTAATGTTCTTTATTTTACAACAGCCCTACTTAAAATGTATATTAAACTAAATATGGAGCACAAAAGCCTGATCAAATTTATTTTAGCCAATGAAAATTTCTCAACAGAATTAAACCTTTTACCTCAGTGGGCTAAATCAGAGTCACACAGAGTGTTTCTTGGTAGTCTTTAAAACAATCTACTCTGAAACCAAAGTATACACCTCACACACATGGTTATGGGATTTTAAAAAAGAAGACACACTTATTAAGTTTGCAACCAAATATTACTCTTTATATACATCAGAGAAGACTGAAATAAAACAAATCTGTTTGACATAGAAACACCAGATTTCCAGCTGTTTAAAAAAAAGTGTATTAATCAAATCAAATTGTATTTGTCACATGCATCGAATACAACAGTGAAATGCTTACTCACATGCCCTTAACCAACAATGCTATAAGAAGTTAAGAAAAACGTGTTATTTTATATATATATATAGTTTACAAATAATTAAACAGCAGCAGTAAAATAACAATAGCGTGGCTATAAACAGGGGGTACCAATACAGAGTCGATGTAGGTAGAGTTAAAGTGACCTGCATAGATTATAAACAGAGTAGCAGCAGTGTAAAAGAGGGGTCTGGGTAGCCCTTTGATTAGCTGTTCATGAGTCTTATGGCTTGGGGGTAGAAGCTGTTAAGAAGCCTTTTGGACCTAGACTTGGTGCTCCGGAACCACTTGCCGTGCGGTAGCAGAGAGAACCGTCTATAACTGGGGTGGCTGAAGTCTTTGACCATTTTTAGGGCCTTCCTCTGACACTGCCTGGTGTAGAGGTCCTGGATGGCGGGAAGCTTGGCCCCAGTGATGTACTGGGCCGTACACACTACCCTCTGTAGTGCCTTGCGGCCGGAGGCCGAGCAGTTGCCATACCAGACAGTGATTCAACCAGTCAGGATGCTCTCGATGGTGCAGCTGTAGAACCTTTTCAGGATCTGAGTACCCATGCCAAATCTTTTCAGTCTCCTGAGGGGGAATAGGCTTTGTCGTGCCCTCTTAACGAATGTCTTAGTGTGTTTGGGCCATGTTAGTTTTCCCATCTGGCAGTCCAGGATCCAGTTGCAGAGGGAGGTGTTTAGTCCCAGGGTCCTTAGCTTAGTGATGAGCTTTGAGGGCACTATGGTGTTGAACACTGAGCTGTAGTCAACGAATAGCCTTTCTAGGGCAGGCGTTCCCCTCGACAACATTCAGCTGAAAAGGCAGCGCGCAAAATTCAAAAATATTTTTTAGAAATATGTAACTTTCACACATTAACAAGTCCAATACAGCAAATGAAAGAAACTTTACAGCGATGCTTTACAGCGAAAGCACAACATATGATTGTTAGGTCACCGCCAAGTCAAAAAAACACAGCCATTTTTCCAGCCAAAGATAGGAGTCACAAAAAGCAGAAATATACATAAAATGAATCACTAACCTTTGATAATCTTCATCAGATGACACTCATAGGACATCATGTTACACAATATATGTATGTTCAGCCCAGTAATCCATCTTCATGAGGCGCGAGCACTTCATCCAGATAACTTGAAAAGTTCCGTTACAGGTCGTAGAATCAAGTGAAACGATGTATGGAATCAATCTTTAGGGTGTTTTTAACATAAATCATCAATTAGGTTCCAACTGGAGAATTCCTATGTCTGAATAAAAGCACTGGAACAAGAACTAACTTTCTCGTGACCGTGCGTCATGAGACCAAGGCACTTTGCCAGACCACTGACTCAAACAGGTCTCATGAGCCTCCTTTATAGTAGAATCCTAAAACAAGTTTCTAAAGACGGGTGACATCTAGTGGAAGCCGTAGGCAGTGCAACCCTGCCACATCCTACGAGTTTCTGAGCCGATGTAGTTCGATTCAATCTTAGTCCTGTATTGACGCTTTGCCTGTTTGATGGTTCATAGCGGGATTTCTTATAAGCTTCCGGGTTAGAGTCCCGCTCCTTGAAAGCGGCAGCTCTACCGGTTAGCTCTGTGCAGATGTGGCCTATAATCCATGGCTTCTGGTTGGGGTACATACAAACTATTACTATTACTATTACAGACTACAAAGGGAAGCATAGCCGTGAGTTGCCCAGTGACACGAGCCTACCAGACGAGCTAAATTACTTCTATGTTCGCTTCGAGGCAAATAGCACTGAAGCATGCATGAGAGCATCAGCTGTTCTTGACGACTGTGTGATCATGCTCTCTGTAGCCAATGTGAGTAAGACCTTTAAACAGGTCAACATTCACAAGGCCGCAGGGCCAGATGGATTACCAGGAAGTGTACTCCGAGCATGCGCTCACCAACTGGCAAGTGACATTTCCCTGACTGTCCCTGACTGAGTCTGTAATACCAACATGTTTCAAACAGACCAACATAGTCCCCATAGTCCCTGTGCCCAGGAGCACTAAGGTCACTGTGGGGACTACGTCCTCAATGCACATATTGATGTAGCCAGTGACTGATGTGGTGTACTCCTCAATGCCATCGGAAGAATCCCAGAACATTTTCCAGTCTATGCTAGCAAAACAGTCCTGTAGCTTAGCATCTGCTTCATCTGACCTCTTTCTTATTGACCAAGTCACTGGTTCTTCCCGCTTTAGTTTTTAGTTTGTAAGCAGGAATCAGGAGGATAGAATGGTCAGATTTGACAAATAGAGGGCGAAGGAGAGCTTTGTACGCATGTCTGTGTGTGGAGTAAAGGTGGTCTAGAGTTTTTTTTTGCCCCTCTGGTTGCACATTTAACATGCTGGTAGAAATGAGGTAAAACGGATTTGAGTTTTCCTGCACTAAAGTCCCCGGCCAATAGGAGTGCTGCCTCTAGATGAGCGTTTTCCTGTTTACTCATGGCCGTATACAGCTCATTGAGTGCGGTCTTTGTGCCAACATCGGTTTGTGGTGGTCTGTAAACAGCTACGAAAAATACAGATAAACTCTCTTGGTAAATAGTGTGGTCTACAGCTTATCATGAGATACTCTACCTCAGGCGAGAAAAACCTTGTGACTTCCTTAGATTTCGTGCATCAGCTGTTGTTTACAAATATACATAAACCGCCACCCCTGTTCTATCTTGCCGAAAAAGCTTAAAACCCGGCATCCGTATGTTATTCATGTCGTCGTTCAGCCACGACTCGGTGAAACAAAAGATATGGCATTTTTTAATGTCCCGTTGGTAGGATATACATGATTGTAGTCTATTTTATTATGGATTGATTGTACGTTGGCTATTAGGACCAATTATCCTCTCGGCAACGGATCCTGACAAGGCACCCGGATCTTTGTTTACGATACCTCCGTCTCTTTCTCCTGCGAATGACGGGGATGAGGGCCTTGTCGGGCATCTGAAGTAAATCCTTCCTGTCCGACTCGTTGAAGAAAAAGTTTTCCTCCAGTACGGGGTGAGTAATCGCTGTCCTGATGTCTAGAAGCTCTTTTCAGTCATAAGACACAGTGGCAGAAACATTATGTACAAAATAATTGACAAATAACGCAAAAAAACATACACAATAGCACAACTGGTTACGGGATCGTAAAACGGCATCTTTTTCGGCGTCTTTAAAATCTATCCATTAAGAAATTATGAACAATATTAATAACATTCCACCCATGAGGCCACTAGTCATTTGAACGGAGGAAAGGGTTACACAAAACAGGTGTATATATTTATTTTTTTGCTTTGTTATTAATAAATAGGCTTACAATAATAACAATGATGTACAATAATGATAAAACAACTGATTATAAATAAGTTCCAAAACTGGTTCCTACCTGAATAGGGAGTTGCACAGTAGCAGTGGTATTTGGCCATGCCAGTGTTCTTCAACTACAACATTAAAACGTATATTAAATTCCCCTTGTAGGCTTTTAACTATAGGCATACTTTTCCCCCCTCTAACTTTTGTTTTACTTCAATGAAAAAGGCCTCGATCTTTACAATCAACAGTGGCCTAGTGCAAGGATGCTCTCTTGCTCTCTCTTGCTCCTCAGCAGCAGGCTCACTTGCCCTCAAGGCATGAGAGAATGGTGCTGAAGCACAAATTCAGTGTAGACTATGATAAACAGCCTCTCCTCAATAATTTGGCCAACTACAATTGTATTAATTGGCTTTTCATGTTTTTATCGGCCAAATGCCGCATTTTACCATCAGAGTTGTGTTTCCATCAAATTTACTTGTTGTAGATCAAAGTCTGTGTATAAATATGACATCTTGACATCATGGGAAAACATGAAGCTTGATAGGCTACAGATTAAATAAATTATGATGAACTTCACAGGGTGGTGAAAGTGCAAGGTAATGAGCTTGATGCTCCTTTCCAATAAATATTGATGGTCTTATTCTGTTGACGTGATAATCGATGCTTGGCTGCTTTTTGACAAACAAAAATAATCTTGCTCTTTTGTCCATAATAATAATCTAATCAGGTAGGCCAGTGGCTCCTTGTGGCGGGCCGGGCACCTGCCAGCTGGGCGGTGTTTCCTCTGAGACATTGGTGTGGCTTCCGGGTTAAGTGAGCACTGTGTCAAGAAGCAGTGCGGATTGGCAGGGTCGTGTTTCGGAGGGCGCATGGCTCTCGACCTTCACCTCTCCCAAGTCCACAGGGGGAGTTGCAGCGATGGGACAAGACTGTAACTACCAATTGGGGAGAAAAAAGGGTAAAAGTAAAACAATTATGTCAATTATTGAAATCTAAAAGATCAAATTAAACCATCGAGCAACATTCAATCATGGGATCATGGGAAGCCCCAAGTTTATGTTTGGCAAATGTACGTTCCTTGTGAGGGCCTAGATGCACATGCATTTACTTTTGTTCGCCATACGTGTCGGGGGATGCTATTCACAAGGACATATTGTTCTGTCTCACGATTCCCAAGCATGAAACGGCACAGGGGTTGTTCAGTGTGCTGCATGGCTATATCCACGAAAACAGATTCCATGGGATCGAATGGTGGGCTTTTGCACAGATGGGGCTTCATCTATGGTGGGACGGAGGGCCTCTGCACCCTAGTTATGAGTATGTCTCCCTCTGCCACATGGATGCATTGTATGATGCACAGAGAACATCTGGTGTCAACAGAGCTGAGCACAGAACTAGGAGATACTGCAGCAGGTAACTTTGATTGTAAACTACATCAAACCACACTCACTGCGCCTGTTCACAAAACAATGTGGCAATATGGGATCAGAGCATGTTCTATGAAATCGAGCTGTCATCTGAATTAATGCATTCAATGGTTCACTAAGGGGGAGGTTTGTTTCCTAACTCAAAGGGAATACCCAGCAGACACGGAACCCTCTCCCTCTGAGCATTAATGCCGCATTCAGAACAACTGGGAACTCGGAAATCTCCAACTTCCGACTTCAGTGGAAAAATCTAGTCAGTTGTACAACTGAATGAATTAAACTGAAATGTGACTTCCGCAGTTAAGCGTTCAAGTCAACTGGAAACTTGGAAAAAATGAGCTCCGAAGGGAAAAATTGTTTAGAGCAGTCATCCATCTCGGAATTCCAGCTTGGGAACTCAGGCCTCTTCTCTTTCTAGAGTTCCAATTTTCTGACCTGAAAATCACTAAAGTCAAGATTTGACCTATTGCTCAGAGTTCCCAGTTGTCTTGAAAGCACTATAAAACTCATGGTACACCTGAGACTGTGGGTTCGAGCCCAGGCTCTGTCGCAGCCAGCCGCGACCAGGAGGTCCATGGGGCGACGCACAATAGGCCTAGCGTCATCCGGGTTAGGGAGGGTTTGGCCGGTAGGGATATTCTTGTCTCATCGCGTACTAGCGACTCCAGTGGCGGGCCGGGCGCAGTGCATGCTGACCAGGTCCCTAGGTGTAAGGTATTTCCTCCGGCACATTGGTGCGGCTGGCTTCCGGGTTGGATGCGCGCTGTGTTAAGAAGCAGTGTGGCTTGGTTGGGTTGTTTCGAAGGACGCATGGCTCTCGACCTTCGTCTCTCCCGAGCCCGTAGGGGAGTTGTAGCGATGAGATAAGACAGTAACTACTAACAATTGGATACCACGAAATTGGGGAGAAAAAGGGGGTAAAAAAAACAAAAACTCATGGTACCCTTCGCCAGCTCATATCGGTATGAAGCTGGATTCAGTGTTCTCATCTGCATTAAAACCAAATCTCAATCCAGGTTGGCTGTCACAGCAGAGATGAGGTGTGCACTGTCACCACGCCCCACGACTTTGAGAAGCTCTGAAGCGACATGCATCAAGCACACCCATCTCATTAGTGGTGGAAAGATGAGTAAGGGATAATCAACGAGGGGCTATGCGTTCTATGGAAAATAATGAACAACGCGGAAGGTGTGTTCCACTATGTGCTAGCTGAGTGGAACTGAGCTTCCATAGAGTTGCATAATTTTCCAGAGAACGCATAGAGTCCCGAGTTGATTATCCCTATTATACCATGGCTGTAATTGAACAAATTGGTGTTCATTTGCCATTAGAAATGTGTTCAACATCCACTAAGTAGATAGACCTAGCTACAGTAGTTGCTGTGGTAACCAAACAGATTTGCCAGTTTATCTAATCAAACAAACCATCAGTCCTAGCTTGGCATGGTGAATATCGAATTCAACAATGCCTATAAATGTTTACAACTCGACTTTCGCTTTCAAAAGCAGCTCAAACACAGAACATGTGAGGATGAACTATAGCCATTGAATTCTACCATCCACGTGTGTTACAGGGAAACAATGTGTGCTCTAGAATGCCCTTCAAGCCAATCAGAAACAAGTATTCAACAATGCCATGGTATAAGTCAGACTAATATGCAATTGACTGTCATAGCCCCACATTAAAAGTATGTGATGGTGAGTTTGAGAAGACCATGGGAAATACTGTTAGATTTTTTTTCAATTGACTGCCATAGCCCCAAATAAAATAAAGTTTTAATTTGCCGTTAATTATAGAATTTGTTTCACATGGTTGGGGTCGTGACAGTTTTCAGATATCAAAATGGAGTAGCGGGCTAAAAAGGTTTGTGAACCCCTATATGTACACTCTAGACAACTGCATTATCTGTCTGTTGGCTGTAATGCATATGCCAATACCAGAGCGGGCACACTGGCTATATAATGCAAACTCTTTTTGTGAGAAAACCACAAGTATAGTTAAAAATGCTATGGAAACCCTTAACTTGTATTTTTTTATTCGGTACATGGGAATTTTACGTCATCACACACAGCCTTTTATCTACAACAAGTTAATTTGAAAAGTCATCTTCATTTTGGGAATGATCACAAAGTTTATCCAGAACTCAGATTGGAATGCGTGGGCTTACTTGAGAAATCTTGTTGTAATAAATATATTAGACAAATTCTTCATTCACAAAACCAACTTACACCGAGAGGAAAGTTTTTCTGGAACATGCTTATTCCTGACATTGTCTGGAAAAATGCATGGTTAAGACCTTACAAATACTGTATACCAAACAAAGTTAAGGAAGTGCACTTCAACATTTTGCATAAGATATATCCATGTAATTCTATGATTTCCACATTTGTGATATCTGCGTTTTCTGTATAAAAGAAGGTGAGAATCTGTCTCACTTGTTCTTTGAATATAAATTTGTGTCAGAATTTTGGGAAAACCTTGCACAGTACTTATTTACCATTATGAACACTGCCTATAATTTTAACATAACATATATTATATGTTACTATTGCAATGATAACAAAAACCACTGTTAATGTTTTTATTCTTGTTGCCAAATACTTTATACACAAACAAAAATTCCAAAATTCTATACCAAAATTACCAATTTTTCTGATTGAATTATCTTATTAAAACACTAACCCTAGTGAATAACAAAAATAATAACATCTCCATGAATCATTATAATAAGATATTTTCAGAGTGAATATAATTGCACTTAAATTGTTTCATTTTTGTATTTTATTTTAATTTATATTTTCTGTATGTTTGAGCATTGTTAATACCTGTGTTTGGTTTGCTAGACATGTTTGATGTAGCAATGTAAGTTGATTTTTGTATTATGAATAAAATACATTTATAATAAAATAAATAAATACATTTTTAAAAAACAAGTCAATTTGATGGAAACACATCTCTGGTGGGTAAATTAAACACCTGATCCCCTGAACAATTAATTGTTGAGATGTGGCTGTTACTTGAACTCTGAAGCATTTATTTGGGCTCCGATCTGAGGTGTAGTTAACTCTACTTAATTTATCCTTTGCAGCAGAGGTAACTCTGGGTCTTCCTTTTCTGTGGCGGTCCTCCCGAGACCCAGTTTCATAATAGCGCTTGATGGGTTTTGCGACTGCACTTGAAGAAACTGTCAAAGTTCTTAATTTTCCATATTGACTGACCTTCATGCCTTAAAATAATGAACTGTCATTTCTCTTTGCTTATTTGAGCTGTTCTTGCTGTAATATGGACTTGGTATTTTATACCGAATAGGGCTCTCTTCTATATACCACCCATACATTGTAACAACACAACTAATTGTCTCAAAGTCATTAGGTAAATACATTCCACAAATTATCTTTTAACAAGGCACATCTGTTAATTGAAATGCATTCCAGGTGACGACCTCATAAAGCTGGTTGAGAGAATGCCAAGAGTGTGCAAAGCTGTCATCAAGGCAAAATGGTGGCTATTTGAAGAATCTCACATAGAAAATGTATTTTGATTTGTTTAACACTTTTGGTTACTACATGTGTTATTTCATAGTTCTACAATGTAGAAAATAGTTTAAAAAATAACAAACAAAAAACCTTGAATGAGTAGTTGTCCAAACGTTTGACATGTACTGTGAGGAGAGTTGTGATGAAAACAGGAAGTTTCGGTACAATTTAATAAATGTCAACAGTACCTGTAATCTGGCTATGCTGCCTTTTTGATTTGAACCTACCTGCTGGAATGAGGAGAAACACACTCAGCAGAGTGATGGGATCTAGAAGCAGATCAATGTCCAAATCTACAACGTTTCCTCTGACTGAAGCTTCTCACGTTCCCACTGTGTGTGTGTGTGTGTGTGTGTGTGTGTGTGTGTGTGTGTGTGTGTGTGTGTGTGTGTGTGTGTGTGTGAGAGAGAGGTCACCCAGGGGCAAGAGGAGCCACTGTGTAGGAGAGAGAATGGAGACTCTGAGTTGTATGTCTGTCTGTGTAAGGCAGCTGGCTCAACTTGTGGCCTGAGTCTGCGTGTATGTGTTAATGAGTATGGTTAAGGTCCTGGTAGCGGGATGTTACCGTCTTGATCCATAGACTTGCCCCCTACAGTGGGTTCAGTGTGAGGTGGGAGTGGTTGCCATGGCCTGTGTGATGCTGTTCCCGGAGTTTCCTGTGGAAGAATGACGGGAAGCAGACCGAATGCCCACATGGAAACTGGAGAGAAAAGCATATTCGCCCACTGTATGGAATCCAAGTTGGCTGTGAAAAGCAGCTCCCTTCGAAAACAGTGAAGCTGCCCATTTTACATATGTGCAGCAGACACACACACTTCGTCCCGCAGAGCATACTGTTTAGGTGTAGCTTAAATTGTGAAAAGGCATCCTATTTACATCATGTTGCACACATTTCCTATCTATCGATAAGAAACTGGAAACCACACTACTGATTCATGCATATTTTATTCAAGAGTAAAAAATGTGATTTGTCCCATAGGGCATGCTTACCATGTGTATCATTTAGGAATTCAAATGCCAAAAATTAGTTCCACAGAAAATTACAAGAAAAATTGTCACAAGTTAAAATCCATGAAATTCCTTCTTCGAAATAAACCATGTCTAGACCAATCAAGGATCAGAAAACAGTGGAAGGGGGGCTGTAAGCTTAAATTGTTAGAATCATAGGAATATCATCAAGAACTAATGAGAATATATATTTTTTCCTTTTAAAAGAGAGACACAGGATTTTCATTATGTCCAATTTGTTTACATTTGAAGAAACCATGCGAGCATGCTTTGGTAGCCTGAATGTTGCTTATCACGGAGTAATATGTTCATTCAAACGATTGAATAAATTCTGTACACCAACAGAACAGAAAAAAAACAAGGCTTCACACCTTAAAGAGAGCATCTGTGTCTGTAGAGCGAAACAATATAAAAATACAAAACTGTAATAAAATTTAAAATAATATTGATGAAAAAAAATGTACAAAAACAAATCAAAGGAAGCAAGAATGAAAAATGATATGTAAAAAAACAATATCTTTGAAGAGGGAAATAATTCAAGTCTACTCTATTGAAACACATCACAATAAAAATTGTACATATCAATAAGGAACTTAATTGCATGCATTGATGCGTTCCATAACGTAGATGCTGTTAAAAATCATTGTCTTTGTTATTGTCCATCTTTATAATTAATTATAGATATATAGATATAAGATTTTTTTTTCTACTGCGACAGCAGATTTGACATACCGTGTGCATTCTCTCTCTTTATAGTTACAGGCAAGTGAAAAACAATCAGGTAGAAGGTAGGTGGAAGGTTGCTGGAACTGCAGCCCCTAAACATGACAGACTGTGGCTTTGGTTGGTGGAGAGGCCACAGTCAAGCCCACGTTCCACCTCTACCCTCTGCAGGCTCATGGCGTCTTACCACAAAATAAATCAAGAAATAAAAGTTCTCCGGTAAGATTGCATTGCAAGTGGTAAAATGTACATATTTTTTCTTCTCAAATGCCCTTTCTTACAAATAACATTTTCTCTTTTTGGATTTGTTTTTATTACTACTAGTAGCAAAACATGTTGAGTAGCGAGATTATTTCTGTTTGAGATGAGTTCATGAGTGAAACTTAATCAAAAATGGTCAAATGTGTGTGTGGCATGGGTCTCGTATCAGACCCTTTGAGGATGTAGCGGACATAGGAGAGAGTTCGGGACTCTAAACCCTGCCTACTCGGTCTGTGATTGGACTGAGAAAGGGACCGGCAGACACACCCACAGGACCACACCCCCCTTGACCTCATCCCAAAAAGTTCCATCCCGCCCCGCTCGCCTCCTCCATGTCCCTTCCCTAATCTCTGACCCCACTACCCCCTCCCAATCCACAGACCAAAGAGCGGGAAAACCTCCCCTTCTGAGCTCAGTTCCCCCCATGTGGTGACCTGGCGTCAAAAAATATACCACCTTACCCATTTGTACAAGAGACTTAACATTTGATTCGTTTCTCTAATTGGATGTAGGAGCAGCAGCGGTAGATGCAGATGTGTTGTGTCTGTGTTTTGTTGTATCTTTATTCGGAGGTCTGATATCACGATTTGGCGATATCTTGTCGCACAGCGCAGCAGTAGCATGAGCTCTGGGGCGGGCCTCAGCATCACTGGACGTTGCTGTTGTCATTGTCATTGTCATTGTCTTCCGTGCCGTTGGCCTCGGACATGTTCATCTTGCCCATGGACTGTCCCACGTGGTTGACCCCGACTCTGCGGGGTGGCATGCGCTCGTTGATACGGTCTAGCCCCTTAGCTTCTTCGAAGCTGGCGATCTTATGCTGGGGAGAGAACCCACGGATGGCTGAGGGGAGGGACAGGTGGGAGGAGAGAAGGGGGACACAGGGGATCAGAATCACTGTCTCATGACAGCATTCATAAATAATAAACCTGGATTTTAAAATCCTTTGAAATTCCTCTTTGTGTACACTCATATGATTCAAATATTATTGGGAAGTACCACACTGGGCCTCAACATAATAGAACATTACAATAGTTCAGTCCCTTAAACATAGCGTTCTCATGTCACACAGCAGCACAAGCTAGCATTGTGATTTCAAAGATCATTTGACACTCGTCTAGAGAGAACATCTGAACACAGCTTTGAGTAAGACAAAGTTGATTAGAATAAGATTTAATTGTGGACAGAGTGATATCAGAACCCTTTGGGATGTTCACAGGCTCTTCTAAGAGAAACATCTGGGATAACGAGTCGATGACTCACCCAGCCACTCAGATAAACAACCATGGCTATAATAGCACCCTCGTGTCCTGTACTAGAATGACACCCTTGTCTACTACAATAGCACCCAGCACCCTCCTTTACTCAAATGGCATCCTCGTTTACTAGAATAGCACATTAGTTTATTAGAATGGCAGCCTCCTTTACTAAAATGGGACCCTTGTTTTCTACACTAGCACCCTCCTTTACTAAAATGGGACCCTTGTTTATCACTATTAGCACCCTCCTTTACTAAAATGGGACCCTTTTTTTCACTATAGCACCCTCCTTTACTAAAATGGGACCCTTATTTTACTGTTGTTATTATTATGCATCATGAAGCCAACGTGACAATACAGTACCAGCTACATGGCATAAGCATGTCATACTACATACCAGTGGAGGCTGGTGAGGGGAGGACGGCCCATTAATAATGTCTGGAATGGAGTCAATGGAATGGTATCAATCACATCAAAGACTTTGGTTTCCATGTGGTTGATACCACTCCATTGACGCCATCCTCCCCTCAGCAGCCTCCACTGCTACATACGTAGTCCTGATAGTTTATCACAACTCTGCCGTGATGCAGGCAGCTGTTTAACTGCAGCTGTCAAATGGGTACTAAGTGTCCAGAGACTCTATGGTTCACACAGATAGCATCACGCTCATGATATCATTCAGTTGACATCATGATGCATACTGTATTTCACCTTAGGGCTCACCTGTGTCCTGTTCTCCCTGCATGCGATGCATCTTTCAACCAGATGGGGGCGGAAGATAAGCCAAATCCCCCAAAATAAAAAGAAGGAATCATGCCTGAGCATAAAAAGGCACCCGAAACCATCATGCATCTCTTGGTAGCACCTCACTTTGCATGGCTTAAATTACTTCCATACAAATCCATGTGTTTATATGTACCGGTATATGTGTTAACATATGTGCATTTGTATTTTTATGTAAGGTATCAAACTTGTGAAAAAGCTTTGTTTTTCATGAGTACACTATGTAATTATTGTTATATATCCTGGCCCTTATATCATAACTGATATAGTTGAGATATCTTGTAATCAAGGTACTGCAAAGTTCCGTGCTACCCACTCTAAACCAACTGTCCCCCTGAGATGTTCGATGCAGGCTGAATATGAACTGCTATTGTCACCGATGGGTAGTTGACCCAATGCATGTCCTGCTGAAAGGGGTGGGGTGGGGGACGCAGCTTTACCTTCTCCGTCCTCAGTTTCTGTGTCGATGGCTTCGATGGCCTCGGTGGTGGCTGGGGGGAGGGGGAAAGGAGGGGAGCGAGTTACTTCTGACAAAGCCATGCAGAATGCAGCCCCCCCCGGCGGTAGGTAGGCAGCTGGCCAGAGACCAGCGAGACACACATGTAACCCAGCAACACAGCCAGGCAGGCTGGATCAGCAGCCCACTCCAGTCTCTGTAGAACACAACAGACTGAGTGACCAAAGGACTGGGGAACACCCCAGGGCTGGGCTAGAGTGACTCTGGAGGCCCACAGACACCTCACCCAGCTTTTCAAAGAGCAACTCGATGGGAGTGAATACAGGTGAGATGACTGTCTCTCTCTCTCTCTATAGTGTCGAGCTATAGCTAAAGAGGGCAGAATCTGCAGTCCTCCAGAGTTACGGGTGGCTGCGCAAACCTGGGTCAGAAACAAAGGGACCAGAGGACGGATACGAAGACAAAGACCCAGGGAGAGATGGAGAGCGACGGAGACTGTGACAGAAAGAGAGTAAGAGTCACAGTGATAGAAAGAGGAACGGATAGACAGGTTGGGAAACGAGGAGAGGGCAGGCGGGACGGAGGGAGGATAGAAAAAAACATGGCCTGGCTTGGGCCTGGTCCTCACCACTCTGCAGGGTCTGTTTTCCCCCAGAGAGCACCCCACTGGGCAGCATGCCAGTAGGCGTCAGGCCCTTCAGCGTCAACACGTTCTCACTCTCCTCCCTGCAGGACACACACAGGTCAGAGGGCATCCACAAAGATCACTCATGTCGGCTTCTACTGTGTATATATATACTAAATTATAATAACTCTATATTCCGCATTAGAGATGTGTAACAGCTCATGTGAAGTGAGGTGAAGAACATTCTCACCGAAGCACTTTGAACATCGTGGCCATTTTCCCGATGGCGCGGATCTTGTTCCTGATGACCTCCTTCCGAGCTGCAGCTGCGTTGGCTAAGAGAGAGAGAACACTCATTTTCAGATCTCAGGAGTGAGTCTATGGGCCACATTGAAGTGATCCATTTAAATTCTTTATAGGTAATTCAAAAAGCCCCTCATAACAAACAAATACCCAGAGGACATTTAATATACTGTACACATACATTGTTTTTAAATTGTTTATCGGGATCTATGCCAGGGAGGGGAATGTGATACACTACAGCACGAATGGACTCTTAAAGGCCTAGTGCAGTCAAAAACTTTATTTGTCCTGTGTATTATATACTCTATCGTTCGAAGGTTTGGTATCACTTAAAAAATGTTCTTATTTTTGAAAGAAAAACACTTTTTTTTGGTCCGTTAAAATAACGTCAAATTGATCAGAAATACAGTGTAGACATTGTTAATGTTGGAAATGACTATTGTAGCTGGAAATGGCTGATTTTAAATGGAATACATAGGCGTGCAGAGGCCCATTATCAGCAACCATCACTCCTGTGTTTCAACGGCATGTTGTGTCAGCTAATCCAAGTTTATCATTTTAAAAGGTTAATTGATCATTAGAAAACCCTTTTGCAATTATGTTAGCACAGCTGACAACTGTTGTGTTGATTAAAAAAGCAATAAAACTGGCCTTTAGACTAGTTGCGTATCTGGAGCATCAGCATTTGTGGGTTCGATTACAGGCTCAAAATAGCTAGAAACAAAGACCTTTCTTCTGAACTCGTCAGTCTATTGTTGTTCTGAGAAATGAAGGCTATTCCATGTGAGAAATTGCCAAGAAACTGAAGATCTCGTACAATGCTGTATACTACTCCCTTCACAGAACAGCGCAAACTGTCTCTAACCAGAATAGAAAGAAGATTGGGAGGCCCCGGTGCACAACTGAGCAAGAGGACAAGTACATTAGAGTGTCTAGATTGAGAAACAAATGTCTCATAAGTCCTCAACTGGCAGCTTCATTAAATAGTACCCGCAAAACACCAGTCTTTACGTCAACAGTGAAGAGGCGACTCCGGGATGCTGGCCTTCTAGGCAGTTGCAAAGAAAAAGCCATCTCTCAGACTGGATAATAAAAAGAAGAGATTAAGATGGGCAAAAGAACACAGACATTGGACAGAGGAACTCAGTCCGAATCCTCTTTCTATTATGGTTAGAGACAGTTTGAGCTGTTCTGTGAAGGGAGTAGTACACAGCGTTGTACGAAATCTCACATTTAATAGCATTAATTTCTCAGAACAAGAATAGACTGACTAGTTTCAGAAGAAAGGTATTTGTTTCTGGCCATTTTGAGCCTGTAATCGAACCTACAAATGCTGATGCTCCAGATACTCAACTAGTCTAAAGAAGGCCAGTTTGATTGATTCTTTAATCAGAAGAACATTTTTCTGCTGTGATGGTTGTTGATAATGGGCCTCTGCACGCCTATGTAGATATTCTATTAAAAAACAAAAATCAGCCATTTACAGCTACAATAGTCATTTACAACATTAACAATGTCTACACTGTATTTCTGATCAATATGATATTTTAATGGACACAAAAACTTTTCTTTCAAAAACAAGGACATTTCTAGGTGACCCCAAACTTTTGAACGGTAGTGTATATATTTCCACACTCTGAGGTTGGATAATATAACTGTGAAAACTATGACAATGCTCTTTAAGTGTAAGAGCTGTATGAAAAGACCACCTGAATTCAATTAAATTCCTTAATAGACCAATAAGAAAGAGTTCCAAACCTCTCTGCCAATAACAGCTAGTTCTCAGTTCTCCCCTCCCCACTCACAAAATTATTGCTTGAGAAATTGCTCTTTGCTAAGAAGCAATTTTCGTTTCTTTTTGACCAGTAAGGTACTTAATTGTTACCCAGAAATGATTTGATATTGAGATTTTTTTAAACAAATTTAAATGGCTGCATTGGACTCTTAACAGTACAGTATATGAGTGACTCACCATCAAGGATCTCTTGGTCGTCTCCGTCATTCATGAGCTCGTCGTCAGAGCAGATGCTCAACACATTCACCAGCATCTCTGTGACTGGACAAGGGTCAAAGGTTCTCAGATGAGGGTGCTGCCGCACATTTTTCTTAATGATAAAATGTAGTAAGAGGGTAAGTATAGGAAGGACACAGTCATTGCATATCGTAGCAGTCTAAGAGCCTGCATGTGTCACGCTGAATGTTAGTCTATACTATCAAAATAAGATGATTCTGTAACACCAAACTTGGGGTCAGGAAAATAAATATACATTTTCCAAAAGTGATCCCCTACATTTTTTTTTTAGTGTGTCAATTTGGGGTCGTGTGCAAAAAATGTTTGGGAACCCCTAACTTACCTCGGTGTGATGAACCAGTATTAAAACACCACTGTACTCATTAGTCATTACACTGATAAATGTGCCACTAATGAATAAGGAAAGGGTGGTAGTGGTACCTTTCTCCCCCACAAAGGGCAGGGACCAGGTGAACACGTCCATGAAGTTGGGCAGCCAGTAGGGATGAGGGGAGCAGTTGAACTGCCGGATGTTCATCACGTTGTTCTCATACTTCAGGACTGCAGCTGTGGAGGGGGAACAACTTGAGAGGGTCCCGGTAACATAAAACATTTCAGCATGGATACACACATTGCTACACAAAACGTAGATGTGCAGAAACAACACAGTAAAAATGACCATCGGTGTGTTGAGTGATACATTGCTATAAAGCTCTGTATGTCTTCCAGGCTCACGGTTCAATGTCACATTCTCCATGTTGAGGCCTCCCCGTTCCTATGTCAATGACGCAGCGTTGCATGGAAACGCGTTCGAAATCCTGTCAATTCCCAAGACGGCATGGTTTTTTTCACCCCTCTCACACCAAGGTTTCATGCCTTCCGTTGCAGACAGAACCCAAAGCATCTGATGTACTTCTTCTACCAGGGATATATAGTCACAGAGATTGATTTCCCGATGTTTTGTTGTTGAAACAGCAGCAGTGGCTGATGCTAAACAAGGATAATTATGACAATGCTTCCCTATGCTACTTCCACTATATACAGTATAAGCTTGCTATAGGAGTTTTGCCTCTTGACAAATATGCTTTAGGAAGGAGCCTTTTTTTTTACTAAAAGTTGTAACACAAATCCACGACATCTAAAAACACACTTTCTTTGAATGACTGTATAAAACACCACCACAAGGAAAGACATCTAATCATCAAAAAATGAAACCAAGAGTAGAGCTTGTATAACACACTGGCTCTTCAGAGTGGCAAGGAGAGATTAGGCTGGAGCAACATTCTTAGTCTTGTGGGGCTGCACATCCTGATATGTGTTTGCGTGTGAGTGAGAGAGAGACGGACACAGAAACTCAGGGACAGATAGAGGCAGACCGAGGCAGAGAGAAGCAGAGGCAGAGGAAGAGAGAGGGAGAGGGAAACAGAGGCAGAGAGGCACAGAAACAGACAGAGGCAGAGGCAGAGGAAGAGAAGAGTGAGAGGGAAACAGAGGCAGGGAGGCACAGAAACAGACAGAGGCAGAGACAGGCAGAGGCAGAGGAAGAGAAGAGTGAGAGGGAAACAGAGGCAGGGAGACAGACAGAGGCAGGGACACAGAGGCAGCGGGAGAGGCAGTGAGACAAGGGCAGACAGAGTGAGAGAGAAACAGAGGCACAGGAAGAAACAGAGACAGGCAGAGACCCAAAGGGAGATGAGATGATCAACCACTAGGTGCCCCTCTTGAGCCCCAGAAATGCCGTGGAGAAACATTCTTAGTCTTGTGGGGGTGAACATCTTGATATGTGTTTGCGTGCGAGAGAGACGGACACAGAAACGCAGGGACAGACACAAAGAGACAGAGACATACAGAGGCAGAGTGAGAGGGAAACCGAGGCAGAGAGACTGAGACACAGACAGAGAGAGGCAGAGGAAGAGGGAAACAGAGGCAGAGAGACACAGAGACAGACAGAGAGACAGCGGCAGCGCGACAGAAACAGAGGCACAGGAAGAAACAGAGACAGGCAGAGACCCATAGAGAGGTGAGATGATCAACCACTAGGTGCCCCTCTTGAGCCCCAGAAATGCCGTTACAGTTCCATCAGGAGAGATAAAGCCACATGGACATAGTCAGTCATACCGACAGTCCCTCCTACGCTCTCCCCATGTCCCACGATCCATCTCCACAAGCCACACATTGAACACCACCCACCAGCAAACACTTGCTCCAGCATACATTCACTGCAAATATTTACCGGTTCACATAGATCCATAAAGCAGCACCACAAATACATGGAGCAGATAGACTGACCTTTGTTGTTGTAAACATCAAGGTAGTTTGGCGCTGAGAAGATGGTGATTAGGGAGGGAAAGCCGGTGGTTTGGCTCTTCCGGTACATCCGGTAGCTATAGGGCACCACAGAGAGAGTGGGAGGTGTTTTCAGGTTGATAATCTGGATGAATCATCAATTGTGTAAAAGCTACTGAAAAGTGTGTGTGTGTGAGAGAGAGAGGGAGAGAAGTGTGTGTGAGAGAGAGGGAGAGAGAGAGAGAGAGAGAAGTGTGTGTCGGTACATACCCAGCATCTTGTGCTTCATGTGCTCGGATGACTGATAATAAGTTATTGTTCTGTAGGAACTCACATACAGCTGGATAACTGCAAGGCAGAGAGGAGGGATGTCACATACACATTCACACTGTTTGACACATATCACAGTGCAACACAGCCTGACCTACGGAATCGAACAGCGTGCCGAAAGCAGAGGTATTGTGTAACAGAGCATACACATTATCACAGTCAACCGAATACAAAACATTATTTTCTGCATATTACATTCACGAAACGGAGCATGACACCCCTGGTCCAGCCACAGAGTAGAACATTGACATTGTCCCAAAACAAAACAGAGCAGAGCACCAGCAGTCGTCAGTGTGCTGTTATCAGATCACTGCTCAGCATGATGCAAGACGTAACAGCCCATCCCAGCCCGACACATGGCTCACAGGTCGCCCAAAGCAACTTAATGCCACTCACTGGGCCTTAAAGAACACAACAAACCATCATGTCAGCTCTCATTTGACGGCTAACTGGCTGTCACTTCTACCCGACAGGAAGTGTGAGGATTAGGACATTTTCCCCATCCTTTAGGCATACTGTTGACGAGACGGCCTGCTTGACAGCATTGGTTCTCCGCCTCTCTCTCTCTCTCTCTCTCTCTCTTCACAGATCACTCCTTTCCTTGGAGCTCTCCCTCTTCCTATCACTCGCTCCAGTTTGGTCTGGAGGAGTGAGTTGTCATAGCAACAGCTCATTGCAGAGCCCCAGGGGGGTTGTGGGATAGACGGCAGTGTTGAGTTGATACTGGCCCCTCTTTTATTCCACGCTCGACTCCGCCTCACCCACGGTGCATTTCAACTGCCTGGTTTGGAGTAGGAGATCCCCGTGTACTTGTCTACGCCCCCTCTCATCTGCTCTACATTCCTCTCCTTTAACCTCACAACAGCAGCTGTAAGTGGAGTTGATACCCCACTAGCAGCATCTAATATATCCACCCCCCCCCCTTCTGTATCTCACTCCATCCTGCTGATCCAGACAGACAGAGATGCTGATACAGATTTAGCTCGATTCCATTCCAGTTCCCAAAGCACCAATTTGACCTCTCAATCTATAAGCTTAACAGACGTTAAGAAGCCAGGATGTGTATACGGTTAATAATCATAGTGTGTGTCAACGTTTCATGCCTCCGGCTGCAGACAGAAAAACGGAGCATCTGATGTGTTTCTTCTGCAGGCATATTCACAGGGATTGAAAGGACCAAAGGTGCCAATTTTGAAAACAGCAGTGGTTGATGTTAGCAGGGCAAGATTAACGTAGGGGCCGATTAAGGAACGATATACAGTATGTATTATATACAGTGCCATCAGAAAGTATTCAGACGCCTTGGCCTTTTTCCACATTTTGTTACGTTACAGCCTCATTCTAAAAATGTACCAAATGCATTTTTTTCCCTCGTCAATCTACACACAATACCCCCCCATAATGACAAAGCGAAAACCGGTTTTGCCTTTTGCAGATTTCAAAATACAAAATCAGGAAAAACGTACCGTTTGGAAAGCAAATGCCTACTGCTGAAAAGAGAAGACTAATCTGTCAAACCAATACAACTTTTTCTTGTAGCTAACAGCAACGCTGTTGTTCAAAGTCGCTCATCTTGAGATAGGCTATTGCCACAACGAGCAAGTTTAAAAAAAACATTTAACCAGGCAAGTCAGTTAAGAACACATTATTTACAATGATGGCCAAACCCAGACGACACTGGGCCAATTGTGCTTTGCCCTACGGGAGTCCCAATCAAGGCCGGATATATAATATAATATATGCCATTTTAGCTGACGCTTTTATCCAAAGCGACTTACAGTCATGTGTGCATACATTCTACATGGGTGGTCCCGGGAATCGAACCCACTACCCTGGCGTTACAAGCGCCATGCTCTACCAACTGAGCCACAGAAGGACCACCTATACCACGATATGATACAGCCTGGATTTGAACCAGGGTCTGTAGTGAGGCCTATTGCACTGAGATGCAGTGCCTTAGACCGCTACGCCACTTGGGAGTCAATGTCCAGCTGGAATTTTGATTTAGTAGCCAATATATACTGTATATACAGTATATATTGCCTCCTAATATTGTACATTCTGTGTGTCACTTCATTGCCCTGGGCTATTGTTTGTTAAATTCAAGACCAGATTGTCAGTCTGTCAGTGTCAGTGTCAGTGTAGCCAGTCATTTTGATCATTTGTGTGGTATTAGAAAAGATTCCGCTAGTGTCTTCTGTCATGTACATTACTTAGAACTGCATGAAATGCGTTTATAAAATGCAGATTTTTTTGGGGGGGGAGATCCTAAATATGCCTCTGCTCAACTGTAACCCATGGCAGGTAGCCTAGTGGGTTGGGTGTTGGGCCAGCATTGGGCCAGTAACCGAAAGGTAGCAAGATCAAATCCCTGAGCTGACAAGGTGAAAAATATGTCGTTCTGCCCCTAAACAGGCAGTTAACCCACTGTTAGTAGTGGAAAATAAGAATTTGTTCTTAACTGACTTGCTGAGTTAAATAAATACAATTATGGTTTTATTATAACCTTTTTTTTTCTTCTCTTCAACAGTATATTTACCACGCATCCAATTGCATCTTGGCGCAAGGATTTGTTTACAGAACATGATGGTTGGCCGGTTAGGGTGGAAAGGTTATAAAAATAAAAAAACAAAGCCCCAGGGCCTATGATTTCTTAATCTGCCCCTGGTTGCTAGCTAGCTCTCGGGCTAATTATGACAGGGCTTCCCTATGCTACTTTCACTATATACAATGAGATCATGAACATAAAAAAAGAGAGCGACTGCAATCAACATGAATAGAACCTGCAAATTGCTGTGGTAAATGATTTTTAAAAATCTGAAAATAACAGGAGATTACTTTCACCATGGTCATGAATCATTTTTTATGCACATACTGATGACTCGAGCCTGCATATTGATTGTGCATTTGTACCCAAATGTGCTGCAGTTTTTTTAATCCATGGCTCAGTTGGTCAGAGAAGGCGGTCTCTCATGTCTGTGTCAGATTTGGCTCCTGAGGCGTTTCTCTGGACCACTGTAGTGCTGAAACCAGCAGGTGCTGAAGCCGTCGGGCTACAGAGTGACGGATGAGAAGCACTACTGAACTGTTCCCCTGAAGACACTATTGTAACTCCTCACCGACAAACCAGACCGTCGGCCTTTCACCTCATCATATTCAAAAAAAAGCACAGTCCACCACCTAACAACACGGATGCCGGGCGGGACAACATACAGTGTTATGTGGCTGTCTGATAGTTCCCTTCCATGTATTGCTGTGGTCATTCAGAATGATACAGTCCACAAAAGGACACAAAGCCTTTACAACATGGACATAAGCCAGCTGAGATCCACCAATAACACCTACTAATCACCAGGGATCCCATATGCCCCCTCTCAAACTGACAGACCAATGACCTGAGTTGTGCACTTGTTTATGTGTGTAAAAAGAAAAGCCTCTTATGAGGATGTGTTCACCTACCACAGCCATGTATTGCACCAACATCTCCATCCATCCTATCCTACCACCACCATCCCCTCTACCCGTCCCTACAGCCACGCCCCATCTAAGTTGTCATTGGCGTGTGAAATATTTAAGTGTTCATAGATTTGGGCAGGAAAGAAAATAAACGAATAACGGCCGGGCTCTGAGCACCTACTGAGAGCCTACCGAATGCAGCCCCATGTACATCCAAGGCTTTCCGCCCAAATACCCTCGGCACCCAGAATATAGGTCAGTGCAGCGGCCATGACATATAAACGGCACACACTATGGCTGACAGGATACAGAACCACGGCAACACAGATGCACGCTGCATTCCCCTGTGTGTGTACAATTTGAGATTTGCATTCGTGCCGTTTGGTTTGGAGGTAATTGTTCGGTCGACAGATCCAGAGTGGGATAATTGACGACTCAAAAACACGAGGACGAGTTATGAAAGAAAGAAAGTGTTGAGGTGGAGCGAGAGAGAGCTGACCTGTAGAAGTAGGAGCAGCCTCGGACTGTGTTATGGCTGAAGTACTCCTGGGTTTTCTCGTTGCCAAAGTCCTCCAGAGGGTCAGACCACAGTAGGTCACACATGGGCCCAAACGCTGGAGGCTCCTTGAACCGGTCTATCTACAGCAGAGAGAAATGTACTGAAATCAAACACGAGCAAATACGCAAATATTCAAACAAAAAAAAACAACACTCTCTCGCACGTACACGGGTACTCACGCATGCACTCACACACAAAATGCACACACAAAATGCACAAGTGCTGTCCTGAAGTATGCGAAGACATGAAAACACAGTTGATTTGATTTCCCTATGCATGGCTTGTCAGTGCCATGGTGGTAGTTCAATACCTTCTTTATGTCATCTAAGTTGTGTACTTCTGGTGAGAGTCCTCCATGGACACACAGAAACTGCTGGTTCATGAGGGCAGCCAGGGGAAGGCAGTCAAAAGCGTCCATGCATGAGTCATACACCTGCTCCGAGTACTTGATTTTACCTGTCCACCGCAGAGAGACAACTGGATCAGTGCAACGATTACAAACAGGGACCTCAGGGACCACACAAGTCATCCATCAAGGTGGAATCCTGATGTGAGATACGAGCTAATAGCTTTGACTGTTACATAAGCTGTCCATTGACGTTAATGCATATGATTCACGCTTAAAGGAGAGATTTCAGCCTGGAACAGATAGTCCATGTAAGAACAAACAATATCTCACAGTCCAAACCATTTACATTTGAGTCACTCAGCCAGAGCAACTTACAATAGTGAGTGCATACATTTTTGGATGTCTTTTCGTAATAACATCCAACCATCCTCTCTCAAGAGGATATACTGTATTGTGTGATCCGACTGAGCAGAGAAGAACAAGATGACTCCCGTCATGCACTTCTCCATGGATGTTAGAGACCCAGAGAACTATTTAAAAAAAAATAACGAGTCGCACACTTCATACATAAACTCCCAGTAATTTATTGGGTAAATCACCTAAGACCCAGAGAACACATCTACCATCTGTCATATTCCTTCCCAGCTAAGGGATCTCGGATATTCATCACAACACCTTCTCACACTTCTCCCCAGGCTCACCCGATTTCATCTTTGTTTGTGTGTGTCTGTATGCCATGGCAGTCTTTTTTTCATTAACTCCTAATCCCCAACCTTTCACAGCATTGGTAACCATGGTGATGTGCCACCTGAGAAGATACGGAAATAGGTTCCAGGTCTACCTGTACTTGTAGTACTTGTAATACTGCTTCTCCTCGTGGGATACCTCGGCTTGAACCATCCATCCACTACTTTTCGCTAATGTATCACGCTTTCATTTTCAAGAATCCTTTCATAGCCTCTCAAGGAACAATGCACGAGATGACACAGAAATAGAACATCTCTGGAGAGTACTCACATTCTTGTTTGAAGGTGAAGTATTCTGTCAAATGTCTACATTCATGGTTTCCTCGCAGTAAATATAGCGTCTTTGGGTAGAGGATTTTCAGCGACCAAAGGTACAAAACACACTGTCAAGAGAGTAGATAAAGGGTTATTAGATCAGTTTACATACACACACACACACACACACACACACACAAAAACTGAATGATATGATACACTGTTCAGGACCTAAAAAAAAAAGGCCTGCATCAGGCTGCAGCTTGACGATAACAACGTCAGCATTATATAACATTGGATATAAAATCAGACCGTATCACGATCAATGACTGCCTCGAGCTCAACCCAGAAAAGGCCTGAAAATGGACCTTTATTTGAAATATATGAAACGCAACAAGCAACAATTTCAACGATTTTACTGAGTTACAGTTTATATAAGTAAATCAGTCAATTGAAATACAATTCATTAGGCCCTAATCTATTGATTTCACATGAGTAGGCAGGGGCGAAGCCACGGGTGGGCCTGGGAGGGCATAGGCCCACCCACTTGGAGCCAACCCAACCCACTGGGGAGCCAGGCCTAGTCAATCAGAAGTCGTTTTTCCCCACAAAAGGGCTTTATTACAGAAAGAAATACTCCTCAGATTTATCGACAGTCTGTTTGGTATCAGACGATCCCCTAATTGAAGAAGCCGGATGTGGAGGTCTTGTGTGGTTACACATGATCTGTGGGTTGTGAGGCTGGTTCGGCGTGCAGCCAAATTCTCTAAAACGACGTTGGAGGCGGCTTATGATAGATTAATGAACATTCAATTCTCTGCCAAAAGCTCTGGCGGACATTCCTGCAGTCAACATGCCAATTGCATGCTCCCTCAAAACTTGAGACATCTGTGGCACTGTGTGACAAAACTGCACATTTTAGAGTGGCCTTTTATTGTCCCCAGCACAAGGTGCACCTGTGTAATGGCCATGCTGTTTAATCAGCTTCTTGATATGCCACACCTTTCAGGTGAATGGATTATCTTGGCAAAGGAGAAATGCTCACTAACAGCGATGTAAACAAACATTTTAGAGAAATACGTTTTCTGTGCGTATGGAACATTTCTTGGATCTTTTATTTCAGCTCATGAAACATGGGACCAACACTTTACATGTTAGGTTTATATTTTTGTTCAGTATATATCAGATGAGGACCCCCAGCCATTGATTTGGTGACAGCTGGTAAAGATATAGTATGATAATCATGACAATTGGTAGAGCCAGTCTGTTTGCGGATAATTAACCCCTCAGGCCAGCGGGAGAGCCTTCCTTTATGCAAATGCAACTTGTCAGCATCGATTGCATGCGATTGGATGATTCCTCCTTCCTCCTCACAGAAGATTCCGGGGGAAGCTGGCCGCGTGGTGTTTTTGCGGTGCTTCAGTGCACTATAGCTCCTTCAATATAGCAGCGCAGGGGCATAGCACAGCACACGGAGTGGCACAGGGAGCGAGGCAGCAGCAGTGTTTTTGAGTCGTCAGAGACGCCATTTGTCTCTCATTCCATGTGGAAACGGCAGGAATGCCTCCCAGTCTAAAGGTCTCTTACCTCGATACTGAAGTATCCCCGGTCCACATAGTCTCCCAGGAAGAGGTAACGCGTCGTGGCCGGCGAGCCACCCACCTCAAACAGCTTCATAAGGTCAAAGAACTGCCCATGGATGTCCCCACACACTGCAAAACATCAAATCCCACAGCATGAGAAAAGATCAACACATTATTACTGGATCTGTTAGCATTACATACAGTACACAACGGCATTTTATATACAGTTGAAGTCGGAAGTTTACATACTCTTAGGTTGGAGTCCACACATTTCTTGTTAACAAACTATAGTTTGGCAAGTCGGTTAGGTCATCTACTTTGGGCATGACACAAGTCATTTTTCCAACAGTTGTTTACAGACAGATTATTTCATTTATAATTCACTGTATCACAATTCCAGTGGGTCAGAAGTTTACATACACTAAGTTGACTGTGCCTTTTAACAGCTTAGAAAATTCTAAAAATGATGTCATGGCTTTAGAAGCTTCGGATAGGCTAATTGACATAATCGGAGTCAATTGGAGATGTACCTGTGGATGTATTTCAAGGCCTACCTTCAAAACTCAGTGCCTCTTTGCTTGACATCATAGGAAAATCAAAATAAATCATCCAAGACCCCAGAAAATAAATTGTAGACCTCCACAAGTCTGATTCATCCTTGGGAGCAATTTCCAAACGCCTGAAGGCACCACGTTCATCTGTACAAACAATACGCAGGTATAAACACCATGGGACCACGCAGCTGTCACACCGCTCAGGAAGGAGACACGTTCTGTCTCCCAGAGATGAACGTACTTTGGTGCGAAAAATGCTAATCAATCCCAGAACAACAGCAACGGACCTTGTGAAGATGCTGGAGGAAACAGGTACAAAAGTATCTATATCCACAGTAAAACGTGTCCTATATCGACACAATCTGAAAGGCCGCTCAGCAAGGAAGAAGCCACTGCTCCAAAACTGCCATAAAAAACCCAGACTACAGTTCGCAACTGCACACAGGGACAAAGGCCGTACTTTCTGGAGAAATGTCCTCTGGTCTGATGAAACAAAAATGGAACTGTTAGGCCATAATGACCATCGTTCTGTTTGGAGGAAAAAGGGGGAGGCTTGCAAGATGAAGAACACCATTCCAACCTTGAAACACAGGGGTGTCAGCATCATGTTGTGGGGGTGCTTTGCTGCAGGAGGGACTGGTCTAACTACACAAAATAGATGCCATCATGAGGAAGCAAAATTATGTGGATATATTGAAACAACATCTCAAGACATCAGTCAGGAAGTTAAAGCTTGGTCGCAAATGGGTCTTCCAAATGGACAATGACCCAAGCATACTTCCAAAGTTGTGGCAAAATGGCTTAAGGACAACGAAGTCAAGGTATTGGAGTGGCCATCACAAAGCCCTGACCTCAATCCAATAGAACATTTGTGGGCAGAACTGAAAAAGTATGTGCGAGCAAGGAGGCCTACAAACCTGACTCTGTTACACCAGCTCTGTCAGGAGGAATGGGCCAAAATTCACCCAACTTATTGTGGGAGCTTGTGGAAGTCTACCTGAAACGTTTGACCCAAGTTAAACAATTTAAAGACAATGCTACCAAATACTAATGTGTATGTAAACTTCTGACCCACTGGGAATGTGATGAAAGAAATAAAAGCTGAAATAAATAATTCTCTCTACTATTATTCTGACATTTCACATTCTTAAAATAAAGTGGTGATCCTAACTGACCTAAGACAGGGAATGTTTACTAGGGTTAAATGTCAGGAATTGTGAAAAGCTGAGTTTAAATGTATTTGGCTACGGTGTATGTAAACTTCCGACTTCAATTTTGTGATAAAGTGTGTGTGTCTGCAGTCTTGTAAGTCTGCGTGTGTGGTACTGAGAAAAAGAGAGTGCCTGTGTGATGCATGCTTTTCCTGTGTAAATTAGACAGTAGAAGATTTATGCTGTTTCTCGGTTCAGTGATTTTCTCAGAGAGTGTGTAAGAGAGCTGCGAGAAGTTGCAAACTCCTGTTGCCATGGTGATATGATTTTTATGACAATAAATAATGAAATAAATGGAAGTTTCTATATATCATCTCGCCCTCGCGTGGTGTTGGCATGGCGATGCTGCCTGGGTGTTTGGCCCCAGACGCCTCTCTCTTTCTACCCCCAGTAGGAGGTGGGTGTGGCTCAGGGACCCTGGGCCTTGGGGGAGGGAGCCTGGGAGGCTGGGACTCTGGCTGGCTGGTTCCAATCCCCTGGAGACAATAACAACTGGACCCTGGGTGCTCAACACTGTGGCTTTACAGACTAAACCTGCATCTCATTTCGTCATCTTTCCCCGTCTCCTCTCTTTCATCACCACTCTCTCCCTCCCACTCACCCTCCCTCTCCTCCTTCCGTCTGCCTCGGTCTCCCTCTATCAGCTCCACTGTGGCCTTTTGTCCACTCAAAGCTCAGAGCAACGCGATTGGGAGCCTCTGCTTGTGTGAGTAAAGCAATCAACACACGCACACATGCTTGCACGCACACGCACAAATAGCATATGTACACAGCACATACAGTAAGTAGTAGTACATGAATGCATAAATACACACACACACACACACACACACACACACACACACACACACACACACACACACACACACACACACACACACACACACACACACACACACACACACACACACACACACACACACACACACACACAAACGTAAGACTAAGCACAGACACTCTAAAACAGTGCTAAATACAGTCGTCTTACATAGAGATCCACACTTTGCAACTCTATTCTTAAGAATGTCTTTGCACTGATACCCACATCATCATCCATTATTCATGCTCAACAAATGAAGCATATGACCCTCATGTTTGTGGCGCTTGTTCACCAGAGGGTCGAAGGACTACCCCATTGTACTGTAACTAAGGTATCCCGTCTCCATTTACCATCTCCCACCAACCAATCAACCATTTCGTCAGTCAGTCCACCAATCAATCACTCAGTGCCAGGGGAGGAGCCATCTGTACATTGGGCTATGTCTATTTATCATGTTCACAACTCCTAGTATATCTTGGTAACACATGCTGCACAATGGCAACCAATGCATTTTTCAGAGCAGGAATGAAATGAAAATGGATACTAATACCAAATGAAATGAAACTAGAATTCGAAGAACCTATGACCCCTAATGTCGGTGACACACAGTGTGCCTACTTCTAACTAAATTATAGCACACGAACAAGGACAGGCAGGCACCAGCGTACAAATAGATTTCTAATCTCAATGTAATCACCTGTTTAAACACGGGATAAATGGGCAGTTATCTGACAAAGCAAATGGGCCCAGTCCAAGTGAACAATAGCTGCTGATGTAGTATGGTAAACGGTGAGATCCTGTGTCCTCTACTGCCTTACTCCAGCCTTCCTCTCCCTCCATGGCCGTAGTATGACAGGGGATTCAGACATGGGGGAGAGTAGAACAGGTTGATGAGTACAGAAGAGAACCTACTTGCTATGGGATTAGATGTAGGCCCTACACCCAAACAAGGGCACTGCGTTCATCCACCTCTGGCCTGCTCGCCTCCCTACCACTGAGGAAGTACAGTTCCCGCTCAGCCCAGTCAAAACTGTTCGCTGCTCTGGCCCCCAATGGTGGAACAAACTCCCTCACGACGCCAGGACAGCGGAGTCAATCACCACCTTCCGGAGACACCTGAAACCCCACCTCTTTAAGGAATACCTAGGATAGGATAAGTAATCCTTCTCACCCCCCCCTAAAAGATTTAGATGCACTATTGTAAAGTGGCTGTTCCACTGGATGTCTTAAGGTCAATGCACCAATTTGTAAGTCGCTCTGGATAAGAGCGTCTGCTAAATGACTTAAATGTAAATGTAAATATGTAATGGTAAATAGGTCTACTTGCTATGGGATTAGATGTAATGGTAAATAGGTCTACTTGCTATGGGATTAAATGTAATGGTAAATAGGTCTACTTGCTATGGGATTAGATGTAATGGTAAATAGGTCTACTTGCTATGGGATTAGACGTAATGGTAAATAGGTCTACTTGCTATGGGATTAGACGTAATGGTAAATAGGTCTACTTGCTATGGGATTAGACGTAATGGTAAATAGGTCTACTTGCTATGGGATTAGACGTAATGGTAAATAGGTCTACTTGCTATGGGATTAGACGTAATGGTAAATAGGTCTACTTGCTATGGGATTAGACGTAATGGTAAATAGGTCTACTTGCTATGGCATTAGACCAGTGGAGGATCCTGAGGGGAGGACGGCTCATAATAATTGCTGGAACACAGTTAATGGAATAGTATCAAGCATATGGTTTCCATGTGGTTGATACCATTCCATTGACTCCATTCCAGCCATTACTTTGAGCCGTCCTCCCCTCAGCAGCCTCCATTGGATTAGACGTAATGGTAAATAGGTCTACATGTTTTGTGATTAGATGTAATGGTAAATAGGTCTACATGTTTTGTGATTAGATGTAATGGTAAATAGGTCTACTTGCTATGGGTTTAGACGTAATGGTAAATAGGTCTACATGTTTTGTGATTAGATGTAATGGTAAATAGGTCTACATGTTTTGTGATTAGATGTAATGGTAAATAGGTCTACTTGCTTTGTGATTAGATGTAATGGTAAATAGGTCTACATGTTTTGTGATTAGATGTAATGGTAAATAGGTCTACTTGCTATGGGTTTAGACGTAATGGTAAATAGGTCTACTTGCTATGGGTTTAGACGTAATGGTAAATAGGTCTACTTGCTATGGGGTTAGATGTTAATGGTAAATAGGTCTACATGTTTTGTGATTAGATGTAATGGTAAATAGGTCTACTTGCTATGGGTTTAGACGTAATGGTAAATAGGTCTACATGTTTTGTGATTAGATGTAATGGTAAATAGGTCTACATGTTTTGTGATTAGATGTAATGGTAAATAGGTCTACCTGCTATGGGTTTAGACGTAATGGTAAATAGGTCTACTTGCTATGTGATTAGACGTAATGGTAAATAGGTCTACTTGCTATGTGATTAGATGTAATGGTAAATAGGTCTACCTGCTATGGGATTAGACGTAATGGTAAATAGGTCTACATGTTATGGGATTAGATGTAATGGTAAATAGGTCTACTTGCTATGGGATTAGACGTAATGGTAAATAGGTCTACTTGCTATGGGATTAGACGTAATGGTAAATAGGTCTACCTGCTATGGGATTAGACGTAATGGTAAATAGGTCTACTTGCTATGGGATTAGACGTAATGGTAAATAGGTCTACTTGCTATGGGATTAGACGTAATGGTAAATAGGTCTACTTGCTATGGGATTAGACGTAATGGTAAATAGGTCTACTTGCTATGTGATTAGATGTAATGGTAAATAGGTCTACCTGCTATGGGATTAGACGTAATGGTAAATAGGTCTACATGTTATGGGATTAGATGTAATGGTAAATAGGTCTACTTGCTATGGGATTAGACGTAATGGTAAATAGGTCTACCTGCTATGGGATTAGACGTAATGGTAAATAGGTCTACTTGCTATGTGATTAGATGTAATGGTAAATAGGTCTACTTGCTATGGGATTAGACGTAATGGTAAATAGGTCTACTTGCTATGGGATTAGACGTAATGGTAAATAGGTCTAATTGCTATGGGATTAGACGTAATGGTAAATAGGTCTACTTGCTATGTGATTAGACGTAATGGTAAATAGGTCTACCTGCTATGGGATTAGACGTAATGGTAAATAGGTCTACCTGCTATGGGATTAGACGTAATGGTAAATAGGTCTACATGCTATGGGATTAGATGTAATGGTAAATAGGTCTACCTGCTATGGGATTAGACGTAATGGTAAATAGGTCTACCTGCTATGGGATTAGACGTAATGGTAAATAGGTCTACCTGCTATGGGATTCGATGTAATGGTAAATAGATCTACTTTCTATGGTGATTAGATGTAATGGTAAATAGGTCTACCTGCTATGGGATTAGATGTAATGGTAAATAGATCTACTTTCTATGGGATTAGACGTAATGGTAAATAGGTCTACTTGCTATGTGATTAGACGTAATGGTAAATAGGTCTACCTGCTATGGGATTAGACGTAATGGTAAATAGGTCTACCTGCTATGGGATTAGATGTAATGGTAAATAGGTATACATTCTGTGTGATTAGATGTAATGGTAAATAGGTCTACTTGTATTATTGTTCTCCAGTACTACCAGAAAGCTATTTCACATGTCTATCTACAACAAACACACGCATGCACACTCATGTAAATGCTCTCGGTCTCTCGCAATTGCTTCTCATGTTTACAATATCCAAAAAGGTGCCTAGTGTTTTGAAAGGGTATCTTAGTCCATTTGAACCACCTGGGTGCTCCAGCAGCCAAGCAGCTTTCGCTGGGATGTGTTCATGCTCAGTAGTGTGGATTTGTCTGGACTGTCGGGCTGTTCAGCTCTACCATCGCTGTGGGCTGAGTGGAGTCACTGTACAAGAGAATGAACACTTATGAATATAACTATTGTTCCCTGAAGGAGGGAACGAGGTATAACATACCTCGAAATCAACGACCAATCATATTCACCTGAAGAAAACTGAAATCACGCCCTACGGACCAATGGATGCTAAGCCCCACCCGGCTCAGATGATACCAAACTCGGAGGCCCGTGGCAGCCCAAGCACACACACTTTTCATCGACTCCAAAAAGGGCTTACGGAAGTCATCCTTTTCCCTAATACATACTGGAGAAGCCTGAACTGTCAGAGCCTGATGAGGACTGAACTGTCAGAGCCCCATATAGGGAACAAGAACCTGCTGCAACTTGGCTATGTGTACTGACACGCTGCCACCACAGCCCACTCCCGGAGCCAGCCATATGAACCCTAGGAGCCACACTAGGAGCAGTTACATCCAAGTGATAAAACCTCACAAAGGGTATGTGGGAAACCCGAACTTACTGCAGCAAAGGTATCCCCACTCATCATGCTCTTGAACAATGCCCAAGGAGCTGTCACACCCCGAGTGGAGTGAGTATGCATACCGCTAGGCAACCATTATCCTTTGGTGTCATATGCCAGGGACATAGCCTCCACAGTGCAATGAGAGAGACGCGGCTTAGAAAGGGCCCTACCCCGAGCTGGATTTAGCAAAGAAAAATACAAACGCTGCTCACAATGCAGATATCCTTGGTCCTATCCATATACACTATATATACAAAAGTATGTAGACACCCCTTCAAATGAGTGGATTTGGCTATTTCAGTCACACCCGTTGCTGACAGGTGTATACAGCCATGCAATCTCCATAGACAAACATTGGCAGTAGAATGGCCTTACTGAAGAGCTCAGTGACTTTCAACGTGGCACAGATATAAGATGCCACCTTTCCAACAAGTCAGTTTGTCAAATTTCTGCCCTGCTAGAGCTACCTCGGTCAACTCTAAATGCTGTTATTGTGAAGTGGAAACGTCTAGGAGCAACAATGGTTCAGCCGCATAGTGGTAGGCAACACAAGCTTACAGAACGGGACCGCTGAGTGCTCAAGCGCGTAGAGCCTAAAAATGGTCTGTTCTCGGTTGTAACACTAACTACCGAGTTCCAAACTGCCACTGGAAGCAATGTCAGCACAATAACTGTTTGTAGGGAGCTTTATGAAATGGGTTTCCATGGCCGAGCAGCCGCACGGCACACAAGCCTAAGATCACCATGTGCACTGCCAAGCGTCGGCTGGAGTGGTGTAAAGCTCTCTGCCATTGGATTCTGGATCAGTAGAAACGCGTTCTCTGGAGTGATGAATCACGGGTCACCACCTGGCAGTCCGACAGATTAATCTGGGTTTGGTGGACGCCAGGAGAACACTACCTGCCCGAATGCATAGTGCATACTGTAAAGTTTGGTGGATGAGGAATAATGGTCTGGGGCTGTTTTTCATGGTTCGGCTAGGCCACTTAGTTCCAGTGAAGGGAAATCTTAACGCTACAGCATACAATGACATTCTAGATGATTATGTGCTTCCAACGTTGGGGCAACAGGTTGGGGAAGGCCCTTTCCTCTTTTAGCATGACAATACCCCGTGCACAAACTGAGTTCCAAACAGAAATGGTTTGTCAAGATCGTTGTGGAAGAACTTGACTGTCCTGCACAGAGTCCTGACCTCAACCCAATCGAACACCTTTGGGATCAATTGGAACACCGGCTGTGAGCCAGGCCTAATCGCTCAACATCAGTGCCCGCCCTTACTAAAGCTCTAATGGCTGAATGGAAGCAAGTCCCCGCAGCAATGTTCCAAAATCTAGTGGAAAGCCTTCCCAAAGGTGTGGAGGCTGATATAGCAGCAAAGGGAGAACCAACTCCATTTTAATGGTCGTAATTTTGGAATGAGATGATCGACAAGCAGGTGTCCACATACTTTTGGTCATGTAGAGTACATGTGTAAAGCGCACAACAGACACAGATGTCATATCTGCGGTTGTGGGTGCCAAACTCTCCCGTGCGCCTGGGACAATATATCCCTCCACGGGTCCCCCGCCCAACAAGCAGATGATCTCCGGGAACCAGGGTCGTCTGGGCCAACGGGAAGCCACCAGAATCAACAACAGACCCTCCTGTCGGACCCTCTCCACGAATGAGGTCCACCGGAAGAAACGTATAGAGTAGGGTCAGAGGCCGCTGATACGCCAAAGTCTCCATTCCCAACAGAGCGCCCAGATCCTTCATTGAGAAGAACAGACGACAATGCACTTTTGCACGCGATGCGTAAAGATCTACGTCGACCGTGCTGAACTGGTCCCATATCTGGGCAAACAGCCGAGGGGTGCAGTCTCCATCCTGTAGAGATAGGACCCCCCCGGAAAGTATATCTGCAACCATGTTGAGGAACCTGGGAAGATACGTCAAATTGAGAGATAGGAAATGCGCACTGCTCCATGCGAGCAGATAATGGGACAGGTTTGAGACAGAGACAGAGACACACACAGAGAGAGAGAGAGAGAGAGAGAGACCAGTTAGAGGTCTTCACGGGTCTAAAAAGATGGAAATGGATCTCCCATATGCATAGATACATCTTCAAAAAACAGAGACACGTTCCAAATGGACCCCAGGACAGTCAGCCCCGTTCTGACAAGGACCGTGGAGGTCTGGTTCGCATCCGAGAGACCCATTCAGATCCGAGAGACCCATTCAGATCCGAGAGACCCATTCAGATCCGAGAGACCCATTCAGATCCGAGAGTAGAAAAAGAGAAAGACAACAACTGTAAAACTACAATTGGGCCCTGCCAGCGCCATCAATTGACAAGCGATATTGGCCAAATGATCCACAGTTACGTGTCCTTAAAAACAAAAACAAATTATCAAAAAATGATTTGTGTGCCGGTGCGCACTGCCTTTGGAACTTAATTTAGGCAACAAAAATGTCTCAACAAAATGAAACAAAACACTTTTTGCACAGGCTATTTAAAGAACTGGTTTAGATGTAACATATACTGCAATGAATTCTAAACAGTAGAGAGGTGTCATTCTTGTCTTGTAAAGACATTTGACAAAAGAAAACATTGCGCAATGCTACCTGTTGTTGGTGTTTTTAATAGGTTGTTGATTTATGACTGACAGTGTGCTTGTTGGGTGACAACCTTTGCTCGTGTTATGGAAGAATGAGCTGATTTGAGACCTGTATGAAGTGTTTTGGTAGTGTTCGTGCATTTTGGATGTGAAATTAACTGATGTGCCAAGCTGAAAGTTGGTTAGGAGATCTGTGTGAAGTTTTGAAAAAGTGACCTAAGTATTGAGATCTGGGTCCTAGCGATGGTAAAAAAAAATAAAACTGTAATACGATTACATTCCTAAGTGTGGAAAAGATATTTCGAAAAAACTAACTTATGACTGAACAGACAAATATAATGGAAATTATTCGCCAAATGATTAACTTTTACGCTAGTGACAAGAAACATATGGAATGTTCCATGCATCTGGACAGTGGATCTAGCCAGAGTCATATATTTAGAGAGTTTGGCAAACTCTTTGAATTTGTAATATATATATATTTTTAAACTAAATTCCATGTGTGATGTTAATGGGGTACTAACATGGCTGAAGGGTCATGTAGGCTAAACACATCATAATTGTCATTCTGTTCATGGGAGATAAAATGGCTGCCATAGAATGTTGTAGTGTCATGTAAACACATCATAATGCAGAAACGTCAATGTCCCAACTGTCTAAGCACATGGCTCAGGACACAGCGCATAGTGTCCGATATCACGTTTTGCAACGAAACACATTCTAAAGCACATCTAAAGTAAATGTTCATAGAAAGGAACAATTCATTTTCAGATTTTAAAAAAAAAAGCTAAATGTGAAAAATGTGTGTTTATTGCGTTTTGGAGTCAAACCCTTTAAATGCAGGTGAGGTGACAAACCGCTGTACTTCTATGATTGGTTGAACAAGCCTCAGTATACTCTGGTCCTCATCATGTACAAGTGCCTGTCTGAGAGGTATCTTCAAACGACACTCAACATTGATGCTCTGATACTTGAAAAGAAAGATAAAGAGAGATACAGAGCGCTTGAGGTGCTTGAGAGATATATTATTCTTACATGCCTGTAACACTTGAAAGTGACAGCGACCTGATATGGGACTCTGCATATAGAGAGTCCTGCTTTGCCGTCTCTACTTTTCATCTTCATTTCAACTCCAGTCAGGTGCTTTGGAGTTTATTTTTGTATTTCAGGTCATTCATTTGCACACTCACTCCCAGTCTCGCTATGCTTGTCTTCCTGTTTCACTTTCAGACACTCTACTTGCCCACAAATATTTGCTTATAGACATAGTACAGTAAGACACCTTCACACACATACATTTATACATCAAACGAAAGTACATTCTCCCAGATAGCCAAAATACCAAGTTCTCTACAGTGCAGGTTTGCTCCAGAGCTCAGACTCACTCTCACGTTAACCTGCTTATAAAAGAGTCCCTCAGTCTGAAGCACTTTAGACCCACAGACCCACTCTCACAGCAACCTAGTCACTCATAATACTCGTTCTCACTCGCCACTGGACCAAGTAACCAGAAGAAATCATATCTATTCTGACAGGTCTGTCTTCCTTCCACCCTGTTGGAGCGTGATATGAACGTTAGTCAACGTTTGTTTCACCAAAGTCAAAAAGGTAAAGGTGATCTCTATTCCTCACCTGTGACTGGTGCTTCTATGTCCAGCATGGTTTTCTCCTGGCGCAAGATGGCGGCGCCCTCGTTGACGATGCGCAGTGCCACGGCTTCCTCCACGCGGCCCTCCTTGGTGAGGTGGGCTTTGAGCAGGTCCACCCTGGGCTTCCCCTCACTGTCAAAGACCTCCTTCAACGTGAGGCGATGACTCAGGGGGAAGGGCACGGCTGTGGAGACAACACAGTGAGACAACACAGTGAGGTGAGACAACACACCCCAATGGGACGTCGAGACAGTCCGTGATCACCTGCTCTGAGGCTAGGACACAAATACTTCAGACTTAAAGTTAAGCACGGGGAAAGATCCCAGAGAATTCTAATCGCATAATGTTTTGTTAAAAAAAAAAAATGCTTACTTTATGTGATAATGTTTGCAAGCTACTTTAACTCTGGTCCAGACTGATGGCGCAGAGGATTATTTTAAATTAGCTAGCTTGTCCTTCCTATGACATTAGTTCCCTCTGCGGGATGTATTGTACCAGGGAACATGACTTCATGTAGTACAGTACAATCCAATCCAAACTCTGAGGGCCCCAGATATAGAGGGCGGGGAAGATGAGAGCCAATGAGAAGAGGAAACAGACCCATCAAATCAAACCATCACGAGACAGGGAACAAAGACCACTCCCCTTAGAGACCCTCACACGGTATATCAGTTGAACACAGAGCATCAGTTGTATAGCCAGCTCACAGGGGGAAACCGTTAGACATCCTCAGATGCCGGATTCCAAATAGTCTGAGAGCAGTATGGCAATAAAAGCGTCGCAGAGTGTCTATCAGCAGACCTGCAGACAGAGCCCAACACATGTGCTTTGAAACATTTCCTTATGAGCTGCCTGGCGCTGTTTAACGGCCGTGGTGCTGAAACAGCGACCAGCCTCTTGTTTTGGTTCGTGCTGGTGCTGAACGTTTGCGTACCACCGTAAGGACACAACAAGGGATTGCCGCAGGCTAGTTAGATGTCTTCACTGTACCGGCTTCTACAATTCACTTTACAACTAATGCCTAAAACAGATACTCAATCCTCAAATACGTTGGTTAAACCTGCTGAGCCCGTTCAATTATGGTGCTTATATGCACAAAGCTAACCCCGCCCTTCAAGACACCTCAAAGAAAGTTAAACTTTTTCTTCTTTATGCAGAAATGGCAGAGGGGAAAAGTTCTGTCAACAAATTCTTCCAAAATGTGGCCTACTTTAATTATGGATGCTTCCACAGTATATTATAATTTCTGAATTGCTGTAAATGTACAATCTACGTGATTTTTCCCCAGATAACACAACCTCTTTTTTTTTTAGTGAGAGTCAACAATCCAGTATGTATAAACATCTTAACAAAAGTTTGCTCAACATAGTGGTGGCAGATAAAGCTCTCTGAGTAATTACTATATGTATCTCCGATCCCTATAAAGAGGGAACGGGTTGTGCTGTGTTCCAACCAAAGGGTGCCGTCATTTCGGATGAGAAAGCCAATAATACTGTAATGCGACAGGAAACAAAAGTTTAGTCTGAAGGAATAACTTCACTGGGTCGTTAATACAAATCTAAACCCATGAATAAGACAGCACCTGTCTGCCAGACATCCTCTGAAAACATCCCATCCAACATCACATCCATTGCTTTGGGAGCAACAAAGGGATTTTTTTTTGCACTGAAGCTAATCTGTGTCAGTGGTCGAAAGACTTGTGTTGGCTTTGCGTGCTGCATAATACTGTATAAAAAGGTCATGTTGCCACGCTTTTTTATTTTTAAAATACATTTTACCCCCTTTTCATTTGTTAGTAATTACTATCTTGTCTCATCGCTACAACTCCCGTACGGGCTCGGGAGAGACGAAGGTCTTAACACAACCCGACCAAGCCGCACTGCTTCTTAACACAGCGCGCCTCCAACCCGGAAGCCAGCTGCACCAATGTGCCGTGCACCTGGCTACCTTTGTTAGCTCGCACTGCGCCCGGCCCGCCACAGGAGTCGCTGGTATGCAATGAGACAAGAATATTCCTACCGGCCAAACCCTCCCAAACCCGGACGACACTAGGCCAATTGTGCGTCGCCCCACGGACCTCCCGGTCGCGGCTGGCTGCGAACCCAGAGTCTCTGGTGGCACAGCTAGAGCTGCGATGCAGTGCCGTAGACCACTGCGCCACCCGGGAGGCCCGCAGCAGCTTTTCTTACCGCTGGACCTGTGGCCTTACTATGAAAGCAGGTTTGCATTCCAATCAATCAGTCGTAGACAATTATGTTTGATTCAGATTGGATACTAAATCCAACACCATTGTGCTCTTACATCACAGACCAGTTAGAATGAAAACACCACACATCAGGCGGGTCCTTTGACCCATAGGACAATGCACCTGTGAACTCACAACTATATAGGCCTGGGGGTCTTGATTGTTTCCATCAGCCAATAACACTACTGTACAAACCTACAAAAAGTATTTGATTGGATGGTGATTCCCTCACCAGTGTCTCAGCTCTAAACCTGTTGCTGACTGAAAAGTAATAATAAAAACCAGCTGATACAATGACCTAAAGCAGAGTGGTGCTCCAGCCCCTGCAATATGATTGTCTGAGATGCGCAAAAATGCACACACGCACGCACACAGAGCAATACAGCAATATGGCCAAGTTTTGTCGGCTCGAGATTTGTGTTGCTCAGTGCATGTGGCGATGGGGAGCTGCTGAGCTGAACGCTGGGGGAATACAAGAGAGAGAGCAGAGAGCTCTCTGAACTGAGGCCCAATGTGATCAACATGCTGTTAAATAATGGATGCTTGACTAGAGGGGGAAAAGAGAGAAATCTCATGTTCCTGCTGCTGGGATAATGAGCCCAGGCCTGGCAGGAGATTTTCACTGGGGTAAATTAATCCCATTCAACAGTGTGTTTGTGTTTTATCTGTGCGTGTGTCTGTGTGTGAAAGTCCATGTTAGTATATGTCCATGTGCGTACGTTTTGGGCTTGTGTTATTTGCCTGAACGGTGCATGTTAACGTGTTTGCCTCTGTGCTTACACATACGGTAGGTGTGTATACCTGACTGTATTGTGGTTCCAAATACACACCGAGTGTACAAAACACTCGATGACCTAGTCAGACCAGGTGAAAGTTATGATCCCTTATTGATGTCACTTGTTAAATCCACTTCAGTCAGTGTAGATGAAGGGGAGGAGACAGGTTAAAGAAGGAATTTTTAAGCCTTGAGACATGGATTGTGTATGTGTGAATGGGCAAGACAAAAGATTTAATGGTGGTACTCAGGGGCAAATCATGTTCACTCCTCAATGCTATGAACCAGATTGTGTTCTCACAGCTAGCAGGAGCGAGATGAGGCAGAGCTGTGTGATCAAAAGAACGTGTCACAATATCAGTGGCCTGTCTGGTGTGTTTATATCTCAGTCTAACCTACAGACGTCACTGAACAGCCACTATAATACACTCAAAAGAGCCCTAATGGTAGAACTGCAGTGGTAGGTACTATACCTAATAAAGAGACTAGAGATACTGCATGCCCTGTATGTTTGTAGACATGTCTGTGTCTGTTTGAGAGTGTGCATCATTTCCTTCAGTGTGTGTTTTTACACAACAGACAGTACTGTGCTTCTGATACTCTCCGACGCTAAAACACTGAGAAGTCAGGGAGATTACTGGTGGACATTAGAGAGGGGGGAGAGAAAGAGGGCGAGAGGGAGAGAGGTGAGAGTGTAGAGGGGAGCAAGAGAAAGAAACCAAGAAAAGGAGGGAGGATTTAGAGGGAGAGAACACCAGGCATGGTGAAAACACACGAGAGAAAGAAAGAGGGGGAGGTGGGGGGTTGAGATGGGAGACAGCGCACTTCGACTGGGCGCCCAAGCTAAGTTGAACTGTGGTGTACGTTGCCGGGCAACAGCAGCTAACTTTTGAAATACAGCCAGTGTCAGCGCGAAATACTGCGATTTGCATGGGAGGATCAGAGGATGCAGTATTCCCTCGTTCTCTCCTTTTATGAAGCACAATTTCCCCAAGACAATGCAGAAAGGGCAGGGAGCTTGATAATTGAGTAAGGGTTTCAATAAACAGGAGACTAACAATACAAATATAGCTTCTTACCCATTCTGCTATTCCATGGACTTATCGTCATTGCACAGCCTACAGTAATTACCACCAGACACATGTACTGTACCTTCATTAATAAATGGCCTTGTTGCCTAGGTCCTTGTTTTTATTATTTTACAGCCACTCTACTGTATATCAACCTGTCATGAAACATTGCCAGGCTGGATGCTGCAGAGAGAGAGACGGGGGAACGGTTGGTTAAACACTGCCCGGGTTTCTACCTAACTAATACAACAGCAACAGTGAATACTCTCCATCCAGCCCTGGCATCCTGTCAATCTGTCCACACGTACAGCACAATACTCATCCTCTAGGTGTGTAGCTACTGTCCGTCTGGATCTATGTGCACCTGTCTGTCTGTCTGTCTGTCTGTCTGTCTGTCTGTCTGTCTGTCTGTCTGTCACGTCTCTGGCCCAGGCTTGTGTTAGCTAGAGGCACCTGCCACTTGTCTCAGCCCTGCTTCTACCAAACCTGCTGTCCCCCCTCTATCTGGGCCTGTGACCGTCTTCATTACCACACAGGGATATGCGGCAGGGAGGAAAGTTGCTCCAGGACTAGGGCTCTTGTGGTTTATGTCATCCTAACTTTGTAATGGACATTGCACATAACTAAAGAGTAGAATTTACTACCTAAGTGCAGACTCCCGCCTAAGCCATATGCAGTGTTGCCAGCGAGCTTTTCTTTGATTAAATAGCCAAGACTAGAGACACGTGGAGATATTGTAAATAACATGGCAAACAATGTTGCCTACTGATTTGGGTGACAAGATGTTGTGTTTGCTTCCTGTGTGCACTGTGAATAACTCTTGACCTTTAAAGAGTCCATTCAATACCAATGTTGACATTCGTCTCGTTATTATTGTTGGGATTATCACTGTACTCTGTACTCCATTTAATTGAGATTGTGTAGCTGTTGGGATAACTGAAGGGTTTGTTATCATAGCACTCAACAGCCTGTGAAGCGAATGTTTGAAATGTCTAAATGAGTGTGTTCACTGATTGGACCTACGTTGACCCTGTTTCTTTCCTGTGCAAAACCCCAAATGTGCAGAGCCCTAAAGTGCATTCGGACTGTTTGCATGGAGTCTGCCAGGCCGTATGGCAGCTTGCGGCCCACAGATCAGCCCATGCATGAAAACCCAATATGCTAAAGACTGGGAAGAGAAGGAGCCAAGGAGGAAGCCATGTTAGCGGGGATCTGACCAGAGCAGCCAGGGTAAACACTAGGCAGTGTTTGTTTGACCAGTCTACAGTACTGATGATGTCCCAAAACCACAACAGGTAAACTCAGTTGAATTAGAGCTGCACATTGCTCTTCAGTTATGCGTAGAGCATACATTTGGACATTCACAAAATGTCAGAACTCAGTCATCGGTTCAGGTCTCTTTTTGTAACCACCCTATGATGGCTCTAGGAGTTGGTTCTATGACCCATCTTCTAGGTGCTATGTTCTAGGCATACCTTTAGTGTTCTGTCCCCTACTAAACCATGTAGGGTAGGCTATGTCCACTGGCCATAATATGTCTCCCCCTCCAAACTGTATACTTTAAGTAGCACATTTCAGCCATCTATGTATTGTGTTTGTGGGGTTCACTTGTCACTTACATTTCTCTGGATTGATTTGCTTTCATTTGACTCTTTCATACTTTTGCTTGTGCCTGTCATTTAAAAAAAAATAAACATTGCGACTGTGGACATTTTTACCATGACCTGCCAAACACATCCTGGTAATGGCTGAAATGGGCTCAATTAAATTTGTCGGGGGTGTAACGTATTGTCTCGACACCTGCATCACAAGAAAGAAAGATTATTTTGGGTGTTCATTTTTTTGTGCAAAAAAATATATAATACAGTTGAAATGTTTCCAAATGAGATGCGCTGAAATGAAAGCAACCTCCCAAAAGGAACACTTGGATTATAGTGATATTATGTGTGATTTTACAAACCTATGTAAAGTATGTATAGATAGGTGTAATCTGGAGCCAAACTTGTTGATTTTTAATCCGAGGGTATCCTGCTATTGACACCCTTGTTGAATAATGCAACAGAATTAACTAACAGTAATTATTGCAGCCGTCTAGACAGCGCAGGTTGTCCTGTTAAAATCTTCCCGGTGTGAAATAGTTCCCGATTGTTCTGATTGTGACGTCATGTTGTAAACATTTCACATCGGGAAAATAATTGCACGCGCGTTTGTGTGAATGGTTGAGCTCGTGCAGATGTTTTTCTCACACCCCCTCGCCCTTGCTAGCTAACTAGCATAATTAGCTGTAAACTGGTCTTAATAATGGCTTGTTCTCAGAAACGTGTGAAGCAAATTGCGCGTGCCCACAGAACAATGTTTCTAGGTGAAGGAGGGTGTGAGAGCAACATCCGCACGAGCTCAGCCATTCCACATAAAGAGCTGCTAGTCCAATTATTGAACTGGGAACATATTCACGCTGGGAGACGTTTTATAGCATGACGTCACAACCAGAACATCGAACGATCAGAACGACTGGGAACTATTTCACGCTGGGGAGATGTTTTACATGACACAGGTAGGCCTAGCTCTCGATCAATGGACACCAACCTTTTCTGAGTCAAGATGACTTACAAAATGCAAGCGATATCTACTGTTCAGATTATTAACATTTTTTTTTAACATTATTTAAAAAATATAAGTACATGCAAAATGAATCTATTAAAAACAATACTGTAGTAATGAGGTAGTAATTTCAAAATATACAGTACCAGTCTAAAGTTTGGACACACCTACTCATTCCAAGGTTTTTCTTTATTTTGACTATTTTCTACATTGTAGAATAATAGCGAAGATATCAAAACTATGAAATAATATATGGAATCCCACTGCTGGCTTGCTTCTGAACAACCCTAAACAGGGTTGGTCCTGGTCGGTCCCTCAATGGGAGACCAACTGCTGCTGGAAGTGGTGTTGGACGGCCAGTAGGAGGCAGCCTTTCCTCTGGTCTAAAGAAAATTTCCCAATACCCCTGGGCAGTGGTTGGGGACATTGCCCTGTGTAGGGTGCTGACTTTCGGATGGGAATTTAAACGGGTGTCCTGACTCTGTGGTCATTAAAGATCCCATGGCACTTATCGTAAGAGTAGGGGTGTTAACCCTGGTGTCCTGGCTAAATTCCCAAGCTGGCCCTCATACCACCACGGTCACCTAATCATCCCCAGTTTACAATTGGCTCATTCATCCACCCTCCTCTCCCCTGTAACTATTCCCCAGGTTGATGTTGTAATTGAGAAAGTGTTCAGTCAACTTACCTGGTAAAATAATGGTTAAATAAATGTACTCAACAAAAAATATATTTGAGATTGTTCAAAGTAGACATTCTTTGCCTTGATGACAGCTTTGCACACTCTTGCGTTTGAGCCAATTAGTTGTTATGACAAGATAGGGTTGGTATACAGAAGATATCCCTATTTGGTAAAAGACCAAGTACATATTATGACAAGAACAGCTCAAAAAAGCAAAGAGAAACGACAGTCCATCGTTACTTTAAGATATGAAGGTAAGTCAATCAGGAACATTTTAAGAACTTTGAAAGTTTCTTCAAGTGGAGTTGCAAAAACCATCAAGCGCTATGATGAAACTGTCTCTCATGAGAACCACCACAGGAATTGAAGACCCAGAGTTACCTCTGCTGCAGAGGATGAGTTATTCAATTTACCAGCCTCAGAAATTGCAGCCCAAATAAATGCTTCACAGAGTTCAAGTAACAGACACATCTCAACATCAACTGTTCAGAGGAGTCTGAGAGAATGAGGCCTTCATGGTTGAATTGCTGCAAAGAAACACCTACTAAAGGACATCAATAAGAAGAGACTTGCTTGGGCCAAGAAACACGAGCAATGGACATTAGACTGGTGGAAATCTGTCCTTTGGTCTGATGAGTCCAAATTTGAGATTTTTGGTTCCAACCTCTGTGTCTTTGTGAGACGCAGAGTAGGGGAGTAGATTATCTCCGCATGTGTGGTTCCCACCGTGAAGCATGGAGGAGGTGTGATGGTGCTTTGCTGATGACACTGTCAGTGATTTATTTAGAATTCAAGGCACACTTAACCAGCATGGCTACCACAGCATTCTGCAGCGATTTGCCATCCCATTTGGTTTGCGTTTGGTTTGCGCTTGGTGGGACTATCATTTGTTTCTCAACAGGATAATGACCCAACACACCTCCAGGCTGTGTAAGGGCTATTTGACTAAGAAATGGAGTGATGGAGTGCTGCATCAGATGACCTGGCCTCCACAATCACCCAACTTCAATCCAATTAAGATGCTTTGGGATGAGTTGGACCGCAGAGTAAAGGAAAAGCAGCCAAGAAGTGTTCAGCATATGTGGGAACTCCGTCAAGATTGTTGGAAAAGCACTCCAGGTGAAGCTTGTTGAGAGAATACCAATAGTGTGCAAAGCTTTCATCCAAGCAAAGGGTGGCTACTTTGAAGAATCTCAAATGTTTCATATATTTTGATTTGTTTAACACTCTTTTGGTTACTACATGATTCCATATGTGTTATTTCATAGTTTTGTAGAAAATAATAAAAACAAAAGAAAAACCCTTGAATGAGTAGGTGTGTCAACTTTTGACTGATACTGTATATATTTCAATATTTGAGTTAGGCTAAATAATCACACTAGTTGTTGTATTACTTGTCGGGAACAGCTGTGTGAGAAGAAATGTTTATAATTAATAAATAAATCGTTTAAAAAAAAAAACCATTATCTTACTGGGCTGATGGAGTCTGCGTCTGATTGTCAGTCTCAGTGGAGGGAGAGGGCAGCAATATTGTGCAACTGCAGCCTGCAATTTGGGGTGTTCCTGCATGCATCCCATTGGTTCCTTCATGAACACACCTGCCGGAGTCCTCCTTGCTACCTAGCGGGACACCCGCCCTCACCGTCGTTAATAGAACTGTGGGAAAACAGTGCCCGACAGGTGGGGGTAAAGGACACTGTCTACCGGTATCGCCACCGCCTACCGGTAGCACAGCAGGTGGGAGGATGGGGAGACATTGTGTGCAAGCTAGCATGCTAGTTATCTAGCCAGTACCCGGTGTCGCCACGCCTCCCGCCTGGTGTGTATCGGACTGGCTGGTGAAGCTAGAACACAGTGTCCTTCGACCTCCACCTGCCAAACAACTGCCATCGCCATCATTAACAGGACTGCAGGAAAATAAAGCCCGACAGCTAGCTAAAAAACAGTACTGGTGTACAGCTAGCCAAGTACCCTTTGTCGCCCCTGCGTCTGTGGGTTTATCTGGGACTGGCATCCAACATTATTGTGCATTAACGCCACCTACTGTACTGGAGCACCATCGCCTCCTGCCTGTCCTAGTTTAACAAGTTACCAATCGAAGTAAAAATGAGGGGTTACCGGAGATGCAGGAACGCCGCCGAATTGCAGGCCCCAATTGCACTCTTCGAGGGGAGCAGACTGAGGGTCTGCCTCTCAACGTCCCTCTGCTCTCCATTTCCTCCACTGACACTGACCAAAAAGGGACACCGTCTTCAAGCTGATGGCGAAACTCGAGTCGCACCGCAATTTCTGCCTCGTGCACAAATTCATGTTGTTACTCACATGACCAGAGAATGTCACACCCTGATCTGTTTCACCTGTCTTGTGATTGTCTCCCCTTCTGTCTTGTCCCGCCAAGTCCTACCAGCGTGATCCCGTGTTTCCTATGTTTTCGTTTTTGCTTTTTCTAGTCTTCCCAGTTCTGGTCTTTCTGCCTGTCCTGACCCTGCCTGCCGTCCTGTACCTGCCTGACTCTGATTTGGATTATGACTCTTTGCCTGCCTTGACCTACCGATTGCCTTTCCCTTGTACTGTAATCAACTCTGAGACTCATATGATCCACCTCCTTTGTCTGCATCTGGGTCTTAGCCTGAGCCTAGACAAAGTGAAGTATTCCACAATATTAAAAAAGACCCAATAATAACAAGGTAAACCTATCCATACACTTTCCTACTCATTCAGTGCAACTTCACTGCTGTTTGTAGCATGAGTGGACGTAGGTAGAGCGCCCATTTTATGGCAGCTCTTTGCTGAAATTCGTTAACAGTCTCTACTTAGTCATGGTTTTAAAAGTCTTGAAATCTCAGTCTCAATTGTGCTGTAGCTTTCTTTTTTACGCCTGCTACGTTACTGCAGACACGGTAAACTGAGCCATCCAATTGTCCATTGGTAGGCCTACAGTGCATTTTATTTGCTGCCGGGCACATGCACGCTGACTTCGGTCGCCAAGCTGTATGATGTTTCCTCTGACACATTGGTGTGGCTGGCTTCCGGGTTAAGCGAGCAGTGTGCCAAGAAGCAGTGCGGCTTGGCGGGGGTCGTGTTGACTCTCGACCGACGCATGACTCTCGACCTTCGCCTCTCCCGAGTCCGTAAGGCAGTTGCAGCGATGGGACAAGACTGTAACTACCAATTGAATATCATGAAATTGGGTCAGAAAAAGGGGCGAAAAATTAAATTACAAAAAAAAATAGATATTAAATGGTTAAAAATGGGAACACGTGGCGTGTACAGGGCACCTAACCGATTCTTGGTGTTTGCAGCCATGTTCCACCCCTTTACGTTAATGAATTCATACAGTATATGCAAATACACATTGTATATTTATGCAAATTAAGAACATATAATTTTCTTTATTTTTACACAAAATATTTTAAAAATGACTACGTATATTCTAAGAACAAAAGTTAAATTTGACAGGAATTGAACACCTAAATCCCTGACCTCCATTCATTATTTGTCCGTGCCAGTAAAATGTTTTATGTGCCATAATTCAGTCAATATCTGATGGATGAAATAAAATAAACTTGTTCATGACTGTTGCTACTGTAACAGCTCTCATGCGTGTGTGCAATCATGTGCAAGTGTCTCTCTCCTCCACCCCCCCCTTACTCTATCCTTTAGATTTGTCCTCTCCACTACACTACTCTCCCTGACTCCATCTCCCTCCTCTACCCCCTCTCATCGCTAGACCTCAGGGAAGTTTCATTATGTAAGAGGCCTGTGTGCAGTAAAACACTGCTGCAAACCAATCCTTAAATAATTCACCCACACTGCTATATAAAGCTTGTGAGTATCATGCATGCAGATAGCCTTCAGAGGGGGCGAGCTGGGCGCAGGGTATCACACCATCAAGATCCACCACATCCACACATCTCAGGGGGTGGGCTCTACGCTGTCTGGCCAATGAGCAAACCATGTCACTGATATTCTCAAAAACAAACAAAACACACACACACCCTCTTATATAGCATCCATCATAGTAATAAAACACACAAACGCTTATGAAAACAGGACAAGCATAGGCATAGCAGAATGGTGAAAGGCCTCTTCTCCCACAGACCCTTATACGTGAACACAACAAACTAGCTGTGCATTTTCACAGTGAATGTCAGAAATCTAATTGTGGGTGTCGAGAAACGGATCAGAAACGGCTGAATGTTTATTGTAAATATGGATGTCTAAAGGATGGTCACCATTTTTTAGGAAGATCTCTATCCAGCCTAAGCTTTGGGAGAGAAAAACTGAGACTGCACATGTCATAATCATATTTCAGAAGAGAGATTCCCCCTGTGTGCTTACTGACTGGCTGTCTAAATCCAGAAGTGCCTACTGATAGGTGAGCCCTTTCCATGATTGTCTCCGTTTTGTTCTGAAAATAAATAGGGTATTGTGAGGGTTGCCTCTCTCAGACAAAAGACATTCAATCCACAGTGATTTACCACCTGAACTAACACCTATAATGTCCTAGAATCACTCTAAGAGCCTAGCTTGATTGTTCACACTGTCCAGAGTTGCCCTGACATGGGACCAGGCCAAGTGGCAGACACAGTCTCCTCTCCTCCAATAGCTAGTTCATGTCCTGGTCACAACAACCTTACTCATAGGCATCACTAATATCCTCATTCCTCTATACAAAGACTAAAATCCCCATGATCCCTGGTGGCCACCCAACCTCCAACACAGAGAAGGTACAGTAGTCCAGCTGTGTGACAGAGAAGAACAAACAGCACCTAGGGCAGATTTTTCAATGAACCCTCTTCCCTCTCTGCTACATTTCCTGTGTGGACCAATCATGTATCACAGTGCTGAAGAGTGAGGTCAATACACACTCCCGAGACCCTACTTGTAAATAGAGGGCTCTCCTTGAACCAATAAAACAGTACTCATGCCACTGTGAATGTAGCACATGCCATTGTGACGCTGTCCTGTTAGGTGGGAGGATGTAGCAAGTGGACATATGATAGTATCCATCACTGAGTACCAGAGGGAAATGATGTGACCACATCAGAGGTTAACATCTTACCACCTGATATATAACTGTAAGAGAACATAAGAGTAAGTGTGACATCGTAAAAATAAACGCTGAGTAAAATCAAACAGGAAAACAAACGCTTAAACACACAGGTGAGTCATTTATAGGCCAGTATGTTTAGCTATGTGCTAAGCTTTGCTTCAGGGCAATTCCATGTTAACTGAATGACGCAGACTCACCTTTTTCACTTTATCACTCTGCCAAACAAAAACCATTGGTTGCAAAGTTAAACGAACCATACAACTCTATGCACAAGGACTACTTTGAACCATTTCCCCCTGAACATTTTAAAACAACACATTTACAGTATATAAAGTACAATAGAGTACAGTAGAGTATAGTTCAGTAGAGTTCAGTACAGTATAAAATACAGTAAAGTACAATACAGTCAATTATACTGTACTCTACTCTAGTGTGAAAACAGCACCCTGCACGCTATCCCTGATGCAGTGAAAATAATACAAATAAAACAATGAAGTAAGCTTTATTTGTAATATTTTCTCCATTGTAAAATAATAGTGAAGACATTAAAACTATGAAATAACACATATGGAATCATGTAGTAACCAAAAAAAGTGTAAAACAAATCAAAATAAATTTGATACTTTAGATTCTTCAAAGTAGCCACCATTTGCCTTGATGACAGCTTTGCACACTCTTGGCATTCTTTCTACCAGCATCACCTGGAATTCTTTTCCAACAGTATTGAAGGAGTTCCTACATATGCTGAGCACTTGTTGGCTGCTTTTCCTTCACTCTGCGGTCCAACTCATCCCAAACCATCTCAATTGGGTTGAGGTCGGACGATTGTGGAGGCCAGGTCATCAGATGCAGCACTCCATCACTCTCCTTCTTGGTCAAATAGCCCTTACACAGTCTGAAGGTGTGTGTTGGGTCATTGTCCTGTTGAAAAACAAATGATAGTCCCACTAAGCACAATCCAGATGGGATAGCGTATCGCTGCAGAATGCTGTGGTAGCCATGCTTGTAACGAGTTTCCTCCTCTTCTTCCGAAGAGGAGAGGCGAAACGGATCAGAGGACCAATACGCGGCGTGGTAATTTTCCATGGTACTTTTTAATGCGATAAGGTACACATGAACAAAACTAACAAAACAAGAAATGTGAAACTCAAAACAGTCCTATCTAGTGAACACACAGAGACAGGAAACAATCACCCACAAACACACAGTGAAACCCAGGCCACCTAAGTATGATTCTCAATCAGAGACAACTAATGACACCTGCCTCTGATTTAGAACCATACTAGGCCAAACATAGAAATTCCCAAAACCTAGACAAACAAACATAGACTGCCCACCCAACTCACGCCCTGACCATACTAACTAAACACAAAACACAGAAAATAAAGGTCAGAACGTGACAGTACCCCCCCCCAAAGGTGCGGACTCCGGCCGCAAAACCTTGACCTATAGGGGAGGGTCTGGGTGGGCATCTGTCCGCGGTGGCGGTTCTGGCGCGGGACGCGGACCCCACTTCACCATTGTCTTTGTCCGCCTCCGTGGCTTTCTCACCATGGCAACCCCTCTCAATGACCCCACTGGACAGAGGGGCAGCTCGGGACAGAGGGGCAGAAGCTCTGGACAGAGGGACAGGGGCTCTGGACAGAGGGACAGGGGCTCTGGACAAAGGGACAGGGGCTCTGGCGCCTCTGGGCTGAGGGGCTCTGGCGCCTCTGGGCTGAGGGCTCTGGCGCCTCTGGGCTGAGGGGCTCTGGCGCCTCTGGGCTGAGGGGCTCTGGCGCCTCTGGGCTGAGGGGCTCCGGCAGCGGCGCCGGACATCCGGCAGCGGCGCCGGACAGGCAGGAGGCTCCGGCAGCGGCGCCGGACAGGAGGGACGCTCCGGCAGCGGCGCCAGACAGGCGGGACGCTCCGGCAGCGGCGCCGGACAGGCGGGACGCTCCGGCAGCAGCGCCGGACAGGCGGGAGGCTCCGGCAGCAGCGCCGGACAGGCGGGAGGCTCCGGCAGCGGCGCCGGACAGGCGAGAGGCTCCGGCAGCGGCGCCGGACAGGCGGGAGGCTCCGGACAGGCGGGAGGCTCCGGCAGCGGCGCCGGACAGGCGGGAGGCTCCGGCAGCGGCGCCGGACAGGCGGGAGGCTCCGGCAGCGGCGCCGGACAGGCGGGAGGCTCCGGCAGCGGCGCCGGACAGGCGGGAGCACCTGCAGAGAGGAGACAGAGAGACAGCCTGGTGCGTGGAGCTGCTACAGGAGGCAGCGGCGCCGGACAGGCGGGACGCTCCAGCAGCGGCGCCGGACAGGCGGGAAGCGGCGCCGGACAGGCGGGAGGCTCCGGCAGTGGCGCCGGACAGGCGGGAGGCTCCGGCAGCGGCGCCGGACAGGCGGGAGGCCCGGACAGGCGGGAGGCTCCGGCAGCGGCGCCGGACAGGCGGGAGGCTCCGGCAGCGGCGCCGGACAGGCGGGAGCACCTGCAGGGAGGAGACTGAGAGACAGCCTGGTGCGTGGGGCTGCCACAGGAACTACCAGGCTGGGGAGACTTTCAGGAGGCTTGGTGTTAGGAGGAGCCTGAAAGACCGGGCTGTGGGGAGCACTGGAGCTCTGGTGCGCAACCTTGGCACCACTTCCCCAGGCTGGACAACTACTCGAGCCCGGACCCTCAAAAGTGCAGGCACAGGTTGAACCGGGCTGTGGGTAAGCACGGGAGATCTAGTGCTTACTACACGCACCTCTCCCCTAGGCTCCACTCCCACAGTTGCCCGGTACGAGCGGAGCGCAGGCACGCACTGCACCCTCCCAGCGCCCGGAGACACAGCACGCAGAGCCGGCGCAGGATAACCTGGACCCAGACTGTGTACCGGCGACCAGACCCGCTGAGCAGGCACCATACGCCCTGGCTCAATGCCCACACTCGCATGGCACTCTCGGGGGGCTGCCCTATAGCGCACCGGGCTATGGACACGCACTGGCGACACCGTGCGCTCAACCGCATAACACGGTGCCTGACCAGTAATGCGCTGCTCATAATAAGCACGAGGAGTGAGCTCAGGTCTGCTACCTGGCTTAGTACCACCCCTCGTGTGCCCCCAAAAAAATTTGGGGCTGCCTCTCGTACCTGTCGCACTGCCGTGCTGGCTCCTCATATTGCCGCCGATCAGCTTTCGCTGCCTCCAGTTCTGCTTTGGGGCTGCGATTTTCCCCAGCCCGTGCCCAGGGTCCTCTCCGTTCAATATCTGCTCCCATGTCCAGGAGTCCTGTGATGGTGGCCTCTGTTGTTGATGCTGCTGCTGCTGTCGTCGCTGTCCTTTACCACGCCGCTTGGTCCGATTGTGGTGGGTGATTCTGATAGTTTCCTCCTCTTCTTCCGAAGAGAGAGGCGAAACGGATCAGAGGACCAATACGCGGCGTGGTAATTTTCCATGGTACTTTTTAATGCGATAAGGTACACATGAACAAAACTAACAAAACAAGAAATGTGAAACTCAAAACAGTCCTATCTAGTGCACACACAGAGACAGGAAACAATCACCCACAAACACACAGTGAAACCCAGGCCACCTAAGTATGATTCTCAATCAGAGACAACTAATGACACCTGCCTCTGATTGAGAACCATACTAGGCCGAAAACATAGAAATTCCCAAAACCTAGACAAACAAACATAGACTGCCCACCCAACTCACGCCTGACCATACTAACTAAACACAAAACACAGAAAATAAAGGTCAGAACGTGACAATGCTGGTTAAGTGTGACTTGAATTCTGAATAAATAACTGACAGTTTTACCAGCAAAGCGCCCCCCCCACCATACTGACCTTCAGTCAATCAAGAAAATTAGTGATGGACTGTCGTTTCTCTTTGCTTATTTCAGCTGTTCTTGCCATAATATGGATTTGGTCTTTTACCACCCCTACCTTGTCACAACACAACTGATTGGCTCAAACGCATTAAGAAGGAAAGAAATTCCACTATTTAACAGGGCATACCTGTTAAATGAAATGCATTCCAGGTGACTACCTCATGAATCTGGTTGAGAGAATGCCAAAAGTGTACAAAGCGGTCATCAAGATATATTTGAAGAATCTCAAATATAAAATGAGTAGGTGTGGCCAAACTTTTGACTGGTACTGTATTTGCCACAGCTGCAGCTGTGTAGGGTATTAGGATCTCTAAACAAGCACCAAGTAGTACCACAATTCCTCAATCTTCAGCCATCTCAAAAGAGATTTTTTTGTGAGCAGCATGAAGATATTACTCAATTGATTGATCGGTTAATGAATTTCTAGTGCTATGAGATTGCTGCATTTACCAGACCTGCCAAGGATGGCACAGGCATTGATCTGGGTGTGGTCCTCCTGAAATCCCTTCACATTCAATACACAGTTACAGTGGTTCATCCAGCATATCCCTCCTCCCTTACGATGCAACTGACCCACAGAAGACGGATGTTCCTGTATTAACAACTACAGTCAACTTTGAGTGAACCCATTCCACTGTCAACCCTTTGTCCTCTCTGCAAAAACACTCACTCGTTGAGATGCAGCACAGAAAACACACAGCTGTCTGCTGTCTCTTTATTGTCACCTGTTCAAAACAGTCCCTTTCCAAAACGATGTAGCTATGCCCTCTCAGAATGGAACTGAGTACGAAGGGATCCATCCTTGCAATGCTTGCTGACTTACTATCATGCAGCACATTCTTTTGCTAACTCATTACAACTTAAATATGCTCAGCTTCTAAAGCGATTATTATTAAATTCCCCTATTGGCAATAGCCCCAAAAAGATTAAACATATGACAAATAAATGATGATGTCTTCAATGGAACTGGTTACTTATTGTACTAACAAGAAGTTAGATAGTATGCAGGAATACATTACAAGAAGACAGCCTATGCATAATATTCACCCCAAAAGTTGATATATCCAATACTAGTCATATATATATGTGTAACACCCTGATCAGTTTCACCTGTCCTCACTATTGTCTCCACCCCCTCCAGGTGTCGCTTGTTTTCCCCAGTGTATTTATCCCTGTGTTTCCTGTCTCTGTGCCAGTTTGTCTTGTATGTGCCAAGTCTGCCAGTGGTTTTCCCGTTCACCTGCTTTTTGCTATTCTCTTTTTTCTAGTCTTCCTGGGTTTGACCCTTGCCTGTTTCTGGACTCTGTACCTGCCTGCCTGACCAGTCTGCCTGCCTTGACCATGAGCCTGTCTGCCACTCTGTACCTCCTGGACTCCGATCTGGTTTTGACCTTTTGCCTGTCCATGACCATTCTCTTGCCTACTCCTTTTGGATTAATAAACATTAAGACTCCAATCATCTGCCTCCTGTGTCTGCATCTGGGTCTCGCCTTGTCATGATAGTACAAACTGGCCATGACCGACCCAGCAGACTTGGATCAGCTCCTCCACGTTGTCTCCCTGCAGGAAGCCACCATTGGAAGACATGAGTTGTTACAGGGCTCAGTTCCTTGACGGAACGCCACAACCATGGGTTGAAGGCTATTCTCGAGCAAATCTGGGAGTTAGCTCAGAGGCTGCCTGCCACCTCTGGGGAAAAAACCCAATCACCCAGTAATTTATTTCCCCCTATCTGTAGTGAGTTTGTACAGCCTATCCTGGCTCCCCGAGAACCCCGCTTACCACCTCCGGAGGGATATTCGGTGAATCCTTGTACCTGCTGGGGTTTTCTTGCTCAGTGCTGGCTTATTTTTGAGCTACAGCCATCTTCGTTTCCTTCAGACCTCTCAAATATATATTATTACCCTAATGTTGGGATGGGCGCTCTCCTGGGCTACGGCAGTTTGGGAACAACAATCTGCCATATGTGGTCACCTGGAGGAATTTATGGCAGAGGTGAGAAAGGTATTTGAGTCTCCGGTATCCTGGAGGAAGGCGGCCAGTAAACTGCTTGACTTACGTCAACTCCCGTAGTGTGGCAGACTACGCGGTTGATTTTCGCAAGTTGGCCGCCAAGAGTGCCTGGAATCCGAAGTCCCTTTTCGATACTGCTCAGGAATTGCCGGTGGCCCTCGACTCCCTTATCGCCCTTACCATTAAAATCGATGGATGTCTAAGGGAACGCAGGAGTAGGAGTTCTGGTTTCGGGCATATTCGTTCACCTCGAGGGAATCCGGAAGTTTCCGAAGGCAGCTTTTCCGAGAGGATTCGAAGCCATCCGAGCCCTCTGGTGAATCTATGACAGGTGAGTTGGATACTCCTGCGCCTATGCATTTGGGAAGAGCTAGGTTATCAGTTGAGGTAACGCTCAGGGAGGATGAATAGTAACTGTTGTCTGTACTGTGGCGGGGCAGGACATTTTATAGCTCCCTGCCCTATTAGGAAACCCTTGTCTCTAGTGGGTACTATGGTGTGTCAGACTGGGAGTTCCCTATTCCCATCACCCGCACACCCTTTTTTGTGCTTGTGCTGTGGGGAGACCAGTCTAAGTCTGAGTGCTCATTGACTCTGGGGCTGATGAATGCCTTATAGATGCCACGATAGCCACGCAGCGATCTGCCCAGGACCAAAGCTTCATCCTTGTGCCTTCCTGTCCCATTGTCTCAATCCTGCAGAGAGGAACTACGACGTAGGCAACCGAGAACTCCTTGCGGTCAAGATGGAGTTGGAAGAGTGGAGGCGCTAGCTGGAAGGAACAGAACAGCTATTCCTGGTCTGGACTGACCATAAAAACTTGGAATATCTCCGTACAGCCAAGTGCCTCAACTCCAGGCAGGCCCGGTGAGCCCTCTTGTTTACCAGATTCAATTTCACCATTTCCTATTAAAAAAATGTGAAGCCTGACGCTCTCTCCTGCCTATACAGTTAACACCCCTAACCTCGGAAACTATTCTCTCTACCTCATGCCTTGCTGCCACTGTGGATTGGTCTATTGAGAACCTGGTTCGCGAGGTGCAACGCTCCCAGCCTGGACATGAAGGGGGTCTGGCTAACCGGCTGTTTGTCCCTAACCCAGTCCAGTCCTGGAATGGGCTCATTCCTCCAGGCTGACATGTCATCCAGGGTCCCGTCGTACACTAGCCTTCCTCTGACAACGTTTCTGGTGGCCCACAATGGTTCCTGACGTCTCTGCCTTCATTGCCGCATGCACAGGGTGTGCTCAGAACAAGACTTCACGGCAAGCTCCTTTTAGCCACCTTCAGCCACTACCGGTCCCTCATCATCCCTGGTCTCATATCTCTGGACTTTGTCACTGGGCTCCCTCCATCTGACAGCAACACTGTCATTCTGACGGTAGTCACTCGGTTCTCCAAGACCGCCCATTTCATCCCTCCCCCCAAACTACCTTCTGCCAAAGAGACGGCCCAGCTTATGGTGCAACATGTTTTCCGGATCCATGGTCTCTTGTTAGACATGGTCTTCGATCGGTGTTCTCTTCTCCGTTCTGGAAGGCATTCTGCACCCTTATTGGGTTGTCAGCCAGCCCTCGAAACGGGAGTCAGCCTCCACTCTTCCCGGAACAAGAACAGGAGGTCATCGTACCCTCAGCCCAGATGTTTGTCCGCCGCTGTCGACGTACCTGGAGAAGAGCCACGGTGGCTATTCTCAAGACCAACTCCAGGTATCGTCGACAAGAGGACTGTCGCCGGACCCCAGCCCCCACTACCGCATTGGGCAGAAGGTATGGCTTTCCACTCGGGATCTGCCTAGGGTAGAGTCTGCCTAGGGTAGAGTCTGCCTAGGGTAGAGTCTGCCTAGGGTAGAGTCCCGCAAGCTGTTTTCATGGTTCATTGGTCCTATTCCCATCTCCAGAGTTCCACTGCTGCCCGTCTTGTGTTACCCCGTACCCTCCATATTCACCCTACATTCCATGTGTCTAGGATTAAGCCCGTGTATTTGTCCTTTGTCTTCTGTTTCCAGCCCCCCCTCCCCCCGGTCATCATCAATGGACAGCATATACGGTGAGACGCCTCCTGAGGGTTCAATCCCAGAGCAGGAGTTTCCAGTACCTGGTTAACTGGGAGGATTATGGCCCGGAGGAGAGGTGCTGGGTCCCTGCTAAAGACATCCTGGACCCGGCCCTCATCAACGATTTTGACCACCAATATCCCAGTCAGCCAGGTATGCACCCAGGTAGGATGCCAAGTGGTGTCCCGGGTGTCCCGGGTGGGGGGGCTACTGTCACACCCTGATCTGTTTCACCTGTCCTTGTCATTGTCTCCACCCCCTCCAGGTGTTGCTTGTTTTCCCCAGTGTATTTATCACTGTTTCCTGTCTCTCTGGGCCAGTTCATCTTGTATGTTCCAAGTCAACCAGCGGTTTTCCCGTTCTCCTGCTTTTTGATATTCTCCTTTTTTTAGTCTTCCAGGTTTTGACCCTTGCCTGTTTCTGGACTGCCTTGACCGCAGGCCTGTCTGCCACTCTGTACCTCCTGGAGTCTGATCTGGTTTTGAACTTTTGCCTGTCCACGACCATTCTCTTGCCTACTCCTTTTGGATTAATAAACATTCAGACTCCAACCATCTGGGTCTCACCTTGTGTCACGATATATGCCATTTTTTCCCAAGTACCTGTAGGCAATATTAATGTATGGGAGTGGTCTAAACTGTATAGGCCTGAGCCTGTATGACATATTATAGGCTACATCTGTGTTTTTGTAGCTTTAACCTATTGGATGTGGGGATGGTCCCACCATAGCATCATTAAATCATGTTGCCCTGTCCATCGTAGTACTGTAGGCGCACTGGGACAATTTGAAGAGCCCGCTCATTCTGAAACAAATCGCAACCCTTCGCCTACCAATCCTGCACGAGGAGAGCAAACCGAGGCGAAATTCAAGACTGGAAAATATTCCCATGTTGTATAGGCCTATCAATTTATATCAGAGGAGACTGGTGGGAGAAGCTATAGGAAGACAGGCTGGAATGGCTGGAATGTAATTTATGGAACTGACTCAAACGTGGTTTCAATATGTTTGACACAGTTCTATTTAATCCATTACAATGAGCCTGCCCTCCTATAGCTCCTCCCACCAGCCTCTGGATTATACAGTGCCTTGCGAAAGTATTCGGCCCCCTTGAACTTTGCGACCTTTTGCCACATTTCAGGCTTCAAACATAAAGATATAAAACTGTGTTTTTTTGTGAAGAATCAACAACAAGTGGGACACAATCATGAAGTGGAACGACATTTATTGGATATTTCAAACTTTTTTAACAAATTAAAAACTGAAAAATTGGGTGTGCAAAATTATTCAGCCCCTTTACTTTCAGTGCAACAAACTCTCTCCAGAAGTTCAGTGAGGATCTCTGAATGATCCAATGTTGACCTAAATGACTAATGATGATAAATACAATCCACCTGTGTGTAATCAAGTCTCCGTATAAATGCACCTGCACTGTGATAGTCTCAGAGGTCCGTTAAAAGCGCAGAGAGCATCATGAAGAACAAGGAACACACCAGGCAGGTCCGAGATACTGTTGTGAAGAAGTTTAAAGACGGATTTGGATACACAAATATTTCCCAAGCTTTAAACATCCCAAGGAGCACTGTGCAAGCAATAATATTGAAATGGAAGGAGTATCAGACCACTGCAAATCTACCAAGACCTGGCCGTCCCTCTAAACTTTCAGCTCATACAAGGAGAAGACTGATCAGAGATGCAGCCAAGAGGCCCATGATCACTCTGGATGAACTGCAGAGATCTACAGCTGAGGTGCGAGACTCTGTCCATAGGACAACAATCAGTCGTATATTGCACAAATCTGGCCTTTATGGAAGAGTGGCAAGAAGAAAGCCATTTCTTAAAGATATCCATAAAAGGTGTTGTTTAAAGTTTGCCACAAGCCACCTGGGAGACACACCAAACATGTGGAAGAAGGTGCTCTGGTCAGATGAAACCAAAATTGAACTTTTTGGCAACAATGCAAAACGTTATGTTTGGCGTAAAAGCAACACAGATAATCACACCCATCCCCACTGCCAAACATGGTGGTGGCAGCATCATGGTTTGGGCCTGCTTTTCTTCAGCAGGGACAGGGAAGATGGTTAAAATTGATGGGAAGATGGATGGAGCCAAATACAGGACCATTCTGGAAGAAAACCTGATGGAGTCTGCAAAAGACCTGAGACTGGGACGGAGATTTGTCTTCCAACAAGACAATGATCCAAAACATAAAGCAAAATATACAATGGAATGGTTCAAAAATAAACATATCCAGGTGTTAGAAAGGCCAAGTCAAAGTCCAGACCTGAATCTAATCGAGAATCTGTGGAAAGAACTGAAAACTGCTGTTCACAAATGCTCTCCATCCAACCTCACTGAGCTCGAGCTGTTTTGCAAGGAGGAATGGGAAAAAATGTCAGTCTCTCGATGTGCAAAACTGATAGAGACATACCCCAAGCGACTTACAGCTGTAATCACAGCAAAAGGTGGCGCTACAAAGTATTAACTTAAGGGGGCTGAATAATTTTGCACGCCCAATTTTTCAGTTTTTGATTTGTTAAAAAAGTTTGAAATATCCAATAAATGTCGTTCCACTTTATGATTGTGTCCCACTTGTTGTTGATTCTTCACAACAAAAATACAGTTTTATATCTTTATGTTTGAAGCCTGAAATGTGGCAAAAGGTCGCAAAGTTCAAGGGGGCCGAATACTTTCGCAAGGCACTGTATGTACTCTCGGTTAACCCAGAACTAAAGTCTCATGTAATTGGTCAGCTGGTTAAGTTCTGGGTCAAGAACTTAAGCTGTACCATAGAGGCACAGAATACGTTAGAAGAAAAACTAAGAAATGGAGGAACTTATTCAAGAAAGACCCAGTGTAATATATTATACAAATAAAGACAACTGGATAGAATATGGGGGAAAATGCGCCAAATTATTTTCAATCTTCAATATAGAAATGCTACCAAAATGTGTTAACTTGTTACAAATGGAGTCACGCATGATTCACCAACTGATATTTAGAAAGGGGAAGTAAAGTACTTTAAGAATGTTTTTGTTTCAGTCTCCATCTCCACTAACTGAAACTAATTGTATGGATTTTTCTTTCTAATAATGTAAAATTAACATCTGTACAGCAACTCATGTGAAGGCCAAATTACAGAGGAACTTCTTGATGCAACTAAAGCCTTTACGGCCGGGAACTCCAGGGCTGGATTGCATACCAGTGGAAGTAACTTTTTTTTATATACTCAGAGGACCATTATTACCATGTTTTAACCACTCCTATATACAGTGGGGCAAAAAAGTATTTAGTCAGCCACCAATTGTGCAAGTTCTCCCACTTAAAGATGAGAGAGGCCTGTAATTTTCATCATAGGTACACTTCAACTATGACAGGCAAAATGAGAAAATAAATCCAGAAAATCACATTGCAGGATTTTTAATGAATTTATTTGCAAATTATGGTGGAAAATAAGTATGTGGTCACCTACAAACAAGCAAGATTTCTGGCTCTCACACACCTGTAACGTCTTCTTTAAGAGGCTCCTCTGTCCTCCACTCGTTACCTGTATTAATGGAACCTGTTTGAACTTGTTAACAGTATAAAAGATACCTGTCCACAACCTCAAACAGTCACACTCCAAACTCCACTATGGCCAAGACCAAAGAGCTGTCAAAGGACACCAGAAACAAAATTGTAGACCTGCACCAGGTTGGGAAGATTGAATCTGCAATAGGTAAGCAGCTTGGTTTGAAGAAATCAACTGTGGGAGCAATTATTAGGAAATGGAAGACATACAAGACCACTGATAATCTCCCTCGATCTGGGGCTCCACGCAAGATCTCACCCCGTGGGGTCAAAATGATCACAAATCCCAGAACCACACGGGGGGACCTAGTAAATGACCTGCAGAGAGCCGGGACCAAAGTAACAAAGCCTACCATCAGTAACACACTAGGGACCGCCAGGGACTCAAATCCTGCAGTGCCAGACGTGTCCCCCTGCTTAAGCCAGTAAATGTCCAGGCCCATCTGAAGTTTGCTAGGGAGCATTTGGATGATCCAGAAGAAGATTGGGAGAATGTCATATGGTCAGATGAAACCAAAATATAACTTTTTGGTAAAACCTCAATTCGTCGTGTTTGGAGGACAAAGAATGCTGAGTTGCATCCAAAGAACACCATACCTACTGTGAAGCATGGGGGTGGAAACATTATGTTTTGGGGCTGTTTTTCTGGAAAGGGACCAGGACGACTGATTCGTGTAAAGGAAAGAATGAATGGGGCCATGTATCGTGAGATTTTGATTGAAAACCTCCTTCCATCAGCAAGGGCATTGAAGATGAAACGTGACTGGGTCTTTCAGCATGACAATGATCCCAAACACACCGCCCGGGCAACGAAGGAGAGGCTTCGTAAGAAGCATTTGAAGGTCCTGGAGTGGCCTAGCCAGTCTCCAGATCTCAACCCCATAGAAAATCTTTGGAGGGAGTTGAAAGTCTGTGTTGCCCAGCAACAGCCCCAAAGCATCACTGCTCTAGAGATCTGCATGGAGGAATGGGCCAAAATACCAGCAACAGTATGTGAAAACCTTGTGAAGACTTACAGAAAACGTTTGACCTCTGTCATTGCCAACAAAAGATATATAACAAAGTATTGACATAAACTTTTGTTATTGACCAAATACTTATTTTCCACCATAATTTGCAAATAAACTCATTACAAATCCTACAATGTGATTTTCTGGATTTTTTTCTCAGTTTGTCTGTCATAGTTGAAGTGTACCTATGATGAAAATTACAGGCCTCTCTCATCTTTTGAAGTGGGAGAACTTGCACAATTGGTGGCTGACTAAATACTTTTTTTGCCCCACTGTAAATGGTAGATTATCAGACATGCAACAAGAAGTTCTGATATCATTAATACTGAAACAGGACCCAAGTGGTGTGTGTGTGTGTGTGTGTGTGTGTGTGTGTGTGTGTGTGTGTGTGTGTGTGTGTGTGTGTGTGTGTGTGTGTGTGTGTGTGTGTGTGTGTGTGTGTGTGTGTGTGTGTGTGTGTGTGTGTATATATAAGATCCAGTCCATTAAAAAATTGGAGACCTCTTACACTTCAGTGTTGTGATGCAAAAATATAGAATTAAAGTATTGTCAGATATTATTCATGCTAATCAGACAGGTTTTTTACATGGACGATACATTGGCGATAATATAAGACAAATACTGGAAACAATAGAATACTATGAAATATATGGGACAACAGGCCTGGTTTTCATAGCTGATTTTGAAAAGGCTTTTGAAAAATACGACTGGAGTTTATATATCAATTTTATATAAATTAATATATATACATTTCGGGGAATCTCTTATAAAATGGGTTAAAGTTATGTATAGTAACCCTAGGTGTAAATAATGGCTACATCTCAAAGTGTTATACTATCTAGAGGAGTAAAACAAGGTGGTCCACTATCGGCATATCTATTTATTATTGCCATCGAAATGTTAGCTGTTAAAATTAGATCCAACAATAATATTAAGGGATTAGAAATCCGTGGCTTAAAAACGAAGGTCTCATTGTACGCTGTTTCGTCTTTACTTTTAAAACCACAATTAGAATCTCTCCACGGCCTTTTAGAGGATCTAGATACTTTTGCTATCGTCTCTGGAATAAAACCAAATTATGGTATTACGTATTGGATCACTAAAAAATTCACATTTTACATTACTGTGTAGGTTACCAATGAAATGGTCTGACGGAGATGTGGACATACTCGGTATACAAATCCCAAAAGAAAGAAATGATCTCACTCCAATAAATGTTTATAGAAAGTTAGCAAAATAGATAAGATCTTGCTATAATGGAAAGGAAAATACCTGTCTATTTGAGGAAAAATCACCCTGATTAACTCTTTAGTCACATCACAGTTGACCTATTTGCTTATAGTTTTGCCTACACCTAGTGACCTGCTATTTAAATGATATGAACAAAAAATATTCCATATTATATGGAATGGCAAGCCAAACTAAATGTAAAAGGCCTATTTACATAACGAATATGAATCCGTAGGGCAGAAATGATTAAATATCAAAGCATTAGACCACTCACTAAAGGCATCAGTCATACAAAAGTTATGCTTAAATCCAAACTGGTTCTCTAGTAAATTGGTAGGAATGTCTCATCCTATGTTCAAGAATGGCTTTTTTCCCTTTATTTCAGATTACACCTGCTCACTTTCGGTTGTTTGAAAAGGAAATAATCTCCAAAATATTGTTATTTTTTAAACAAGCCTTAGAAAGTTGGTTACAATTTCAGTTTGATCCACCTGAAAAGACAGAACAAATAATACAACAAATATTGTGGTTAAACTCACATATACTAATTGATTTTTTTAAAGTATTTTAAAAGGTATAATTTTAGTGAATGATATCATAAATAGGACTGGTGTAGTTATGTCACACATGCAGCTAACACAGACATATGGAAATATCTGCTCTACCCAAAATTACAACCAACTAATTGCAGCATTACCACAAAAATGGAAGAGGCAAGTAGAAGGGGATAAAATACCTACCAGGTGGCGTGGCGAGAATCTGTCTCCTCACCACGCGCTCTCACCACTGGTGTCCCCCAGGGCTCTGTTCTAGGCCCTCTCCTATTCTCGCTATACACCAAGTCACTTGGCTCTGTCATAACCTCACATGGTCTCTCCTATCATTGCTATGCAGACGACACACAATTAATCTTCTCCTTTCCCCCTTCTGAAAATCGCATCTCTGCATGTCTGGCAGACATATCAGTGTGGATGACGGATCACCACCTAGCTGAACCTCGGCAAGACGGAGCTGCTCTTCCTCCCGGGAAGGACTGCCCGTTCCATGATCTCGCCATCATGGTTGATAACTCCATTGTGTCCTCCTCCCAGAGCGCTAAGAACCTTGGCGTGATCCTGGACAACACCCTGTCGTTCTCAACTAACATCAAGGCGGTGGCCCGTTCCTGTAGGTTCATGCTCTACAACATCCGCAGAGTACGACCCTGCCTCACACAGGAAGCGGCGCAGGTCCTAATCCAGGCACTTGTCATCTCCCGTCTGGATTACTGCAACTCGCTGTTGGCTGGGCTCCCTGCCTGTGCCATTAAACCCCTACAACTCATCCAGAACGCCGCAGCCCGTCTGGTGTTCAACCTTCCCAAGTTCTCTCACGTCACCCCGCTCCTCCGCTCTCTCCACTGGCTTCCAGTTGAAGCTCGCATCCGCTACAAGATACGGAGCTGTGAGGGGAACGGCACCTCAGTACCTCCAGGCTCTGATCAGGCCCTACACCCAAACAAGGGCACTGCGTTCATCCACCTCTGGCCTGCTCGCCTCCCTACCACTGAGGAAGTACAGTTCCCGCTCAGCCCGCTCAGCCCAGTCAAAACTGTTCGCTGCTCTGGCTCCCCAATGGTGGAACACACTCCCTCACGACGCCAGGACAGCGGAGTCAATCACCACCTTCCGGAGACACCTGAAACTCCACCTCTTTAAGGAATACCTAGGATAGGATAAAGTAATCCTTCTCACCCCCCTTAAAAGATTTAGATGCACTATTGTAAAGTGGCTGTTCCACTGGATGTCATAAGGTGAATGCACCAATTTGTAAGTCGCTCTGGATAAGAGCGTCTGCTAAATGACTTAAATGTAAATGTAAATAAAAGTAAGGAACTTGTATGTCGGCCCTGTATTAAAGAACATAAATGGTTAAAGAAAAGTGTGATAAATAAACACATATACCAATTTCATTTAAGGACCAAAAAACGGACAGCTGTGCCATTTAAATTGCTAAATATTTGGGAAGAGATTTTCGATGTATCCATTCCATGGCACATGTTTATGAATTGATATGCAAAACAACGCCGGATTCAAAACTTCACATTTTTCTATTTAAATTACTATACAAAATTCTTGCAACCAATAGAATGTTATATGTATGGGGGATACATTCTTCCCAGCTCTGAAGATTTTGCTGTGAGGAGGCAGAGTCATTAGATAATTTATTGTCCATATGTAGCTCGTTTTTGGTCACAGGTCCAGGAATGGCTGAAGAATTGCAACATTTTTCTAGAACTAATGCTGCAGATAGCAATTCTGGATGGTTTGAAAAGCCATATTCAGTCAATCAATAAAATAATTATTATTTTAGCAAAAATGTTTATTTTTTAATTTACAATCTGTAGAAGCTATGAAAATAGAAAGGTTCAGTACTTTTGTTAATCATCACAGCACAGTTGAAATATATATGGCAAATAGAAATCCAAAATGGATGGGGTTGAGAGAGAGATGGGAGGGGTTGAATGGAGCTGAAGGGTGGGACTAATAACAAGATAACCAATGTGAAACATACGGGGTCCGCAATATTAAGCTGATCCACCCCTTTCAAAAAAGAAGTTCTTGGCCCATACATGTTAAGAGAAGAGATAAAGAAATGTTAGAATGAGGAGCTCCACCTTCTCTCTTTGCAAGTTATGCGCCACCCCCCCTTCCCAAATTCGAAAGATGCTAACACGGAATGCAAACCGGCTGCGCGCGTGCTCCATCGTGCATAAATGTATTTTGTCCCCCACACCAAATGCGATCACGACATGCAGGTTAAAATATCAAAAATATCAAAACTCTGAACCAATTATATTAATTTGGGGACAGGTCAAAAGGCATTAAACATTTATGGCAATTTAGCTAGTTAGCTTGCACTTGCTAGCTTATTTGTCCCATTGAGCTAGTTTGCTGTTGTTAATTTGTCCTGGGATATAAACATTGAGTTATTTCACTTGAAATGCACAAGGTCCTCTCCACCCGCCCATTAATCCACACATAAAACGGTCAACCGAATCATGTCTAGTCATCTCTCTTCCTTCCAGGCTTTTTCTTCTCTTGACTTTATATTGCGATTGGCAACTTTCAGAAATTAGGTGCATTACCGCCACTGACCTCGTTCGTCTTTCAATCACCCACGTGGGTATAACCAATGAGGAGATGGCACGTGGGTACCTGCTTCTATAAACCAATGAGAAGATGGTAGAGGCAGGACTTGCAGCCCGATCTGCTTCACAAATAGAACTGACTTCTATTTTAGACCTTGGCAACACAGACACTCGTTGGTGCCACAAATAGAACAGACTTCTATTTTTGACCTTGGCAACACAGACGCTTTCTACATTTATTTTGCAACGCGAGCGGTGTAGTCAGCCTGTAACACCTTCGAAATCGTGATTTGTCCAAATAACCAGTGAAGACAAGCAAAACACGGGAACTAGTGCTGTTCCTAATCCTAGCATCCCATTAAATCCAAACAGATTATCTTGGTTTACAAACAGAATCTTCCACAACAGATTAGTGTATGCCAGATTTTACAATGCCTGGATAGTTATTTTACTTATAAACTAACCACATATTATAGCAATCTGGTGACTGGCAGAACAGTCGATGACGTGACACCCAGACATTGGTTGATACATGCAACTTCTGAGCAGGGGCACGCGACCTGTATGTGACAGGTGTCAGGGGCTTGGTGGGTCTAGCAGGCAGTGATCGTCTTGATTTGATACTTTTCACATGTTCTGCAAGAGATTAGAGTCCCCTATGAAACACGGACCACATAAGGTTCCCACCCTTACATTACGATAAACCGAAGAGTAGATGTATAGCCCTATTTTCAATCAAGTGCGAAAATATTTTTATTCTAAACAATGCATATTCAATATATCACAATGCTGCTGTCCGGGCCTGGATAGCTGCAGCACCGAACGCGGGTTTACATTAGATTAAACCTCGTCTGCGCTTGCAGACAAGTGCCATGGGGTTGGGTGTGCAATTGAGACTCGATTTGTAAATAAAATGCGTCAGAAATAAACTATTCCAATATTGGAAAGCGGCAACCCCAAGGAGGAACCCTGACGCACCACCGTAAAATGACTAAAACTGTCATATATCCCACGGGATGGCACATTTATAATAAAAAGCCATTTAACATGAACGAGACGGGAAAGACAGTGACTTATTATTGAAGCTCAGTCGACACTATTTTACTTGTAGCATAGCCCCTATACATCATTGCAGACGACAGCACTTTTGACGCCAGAAAATGATATTGCAGAGACAATAGGGCTATTGAAAGAAAAGGCTACAGGTCTACATTATGTTATATTTTCTATGATATACATATTAATATCCTACATCATAGAAGCATAGACGTTATTGGCACACGTGCCAAAGAAACGTGAATTATAGGCCTAATCGAAACGAGTGCGTACTTTCAAACTCAAGATCCAAGCAAAGATAACCTATATGTTTTACTCATCGACAGTGAAAACTGCCACATACAATTCCAATATAGATTGCAACCCTCCCCATCCCCCCAGTGAGTACGTAGATCCACGTATTCACCAAGCGCCCTCTATCACAGTGCCAGCGAAATCATGCTGCATCACTGCCTCAACCGCAAAGACCTCCACGGCAACACGGCCTCATTTAGTATATTATTCTGCCTGTCCATGACTAAATACAATCACATTGGGACAGTGCAAAACATATTGCCGTGACACGATTAGGAAGAGTATCCCCCCCCCCCACACACACACAGAGTCTGTAGGCTATAGCTATAAATACAGTCACTGCCTTTCACTGTTTATCAACATCACAGGTCCCGAGCAAAATACAATAATTTATATAGCACATCAGACATCCACATGACGCAATACCCAACCCTAAACGAGATCTTAAACGCCACACAATTAATAGCGTATAGCTCTTAATAGCCTATAAAATAATACAAAAAACAAAGAAAATGCACTCACTTTTTACTACCCGATCCGTGGCGTTTAAGACCATGTCAACGTTAGACATCTTCATGGGCAGTTGCGCTCTTGAGGCAAACTCGTTTTTAGTCCTCCTTGCGGAAGTGACTGTTTATTCTCGGTGTGTTTTCGCGGTTGCGAGATTTGGTTGGTGCAGTGGCATCACTTGGATACGTCCCTCAGTGTATCACTGCCTGCGCTGGGGATGACTACTGCTACCCAGTTAGGGTGGATGCTGCTGAGGAGGGTGCTGTGCTAAGCTGTCGTGTGGCGGAGGATGGAGGGAACGAATTAGGAGGGGGTGGCAGAGAGACAGAGTGGGAGAGAGAGAGCTCTGCTCAGGAGATCCTCACTGCGCGCTGCACCACCCCGACATGGCGTTGAGGGGAACTCCTACGCAAATGTTTCACGGGGCTGCCTGATGCTGCCATCAGGTGGAGGCAAAGCCGGGGATTCCCAAAAACACGCACGCGCCATGTTTTTGTATTCTATGCACTTGCTGAAAGGGGTGGGGATGTGCCCTGAGACGCATAGGTCTGTCGCCTACTGTATTTAGTATGGTTGTATCAGTGAAGGTTCCTGGGGTAAAACATTGTGCCATTGTTTTTTTTTGTGTGTGAGATGTTATTTCTCCAACATTTTCAAATATTCAGAGAGACCTATGGGAGAACAAGTGGCATCCATAGAGGAGATGACAAGCCCAAAATGTGTGTGTGTGTGTGTGTGTGTGTGTGTGACAAGAACACATTGAATACCTAACCAATCAACATAGAACATTTCCTGGAAGTGTTCACATAACCATGGCATGTGGTTGCGCAAACTGTTCTGCCTCTCAGACCAAATGTGTCTGGATGCCAAATAATCTTGGATCAGTAGGCCTATTAGAGGAAAGTGGAAATCTTAACAGCAGAAGGTTTTCCTGCAGCCACAGGTCCATAACAGGTGCTTTGAATGAATATCCTCATTATATGAACTGCCAGAGCGCGGCGCTGTTCAGTCTCCTTGGTTCTGAAACCAGCGACCAGTCAGACCGCGCTCATCGCAGCGCTGTCCGTAGTGCTGAATGTTTGGGCGCAGGTAGGGCATCTTCCCGTAGGCTCGATTCACTGCGGATTCTAAAATGTAAGTTACAAAAGACAGACAACTTGTTTTGCCACCTCAACAACACACTGTGCTGTGGTGTCACAAGCACTAGGAAGACTATTTTTTATTTATCTCAACTATCTTTTTAGCAGCCTATAGAGACCTACCTGTATATTGGAGATACGCTTTACAATAGCATTTACAATTTACATTATAGACCGGTGGTAGACATACAGTGCAGCCTATAATGTGGCCATATTGGCCATGACATTTTATTTTTGTTCTAGTAATTTCTACAATTTGCAACTCATAAGAATCAATCTAGTGAAACAAAGTTTGATGACGTAAGCTCATCAATGACCTCACCTCATTGATGACGTGGCTTGGACTCATTCCCAGTGGTGTAAAGTACTTACGTAGAAGGTATACTTATACTTTAACTTTTGATAGTTAAGTATATTTCAAACCAAATACTTTTACAAAGGTAGTATTTTACTGGGTGACTAACATTTACTTGAGTACATTTCTATTAAGGTATCTTTACTTTTACTCAAGTATGACTATTGGGTACTTTTTCCACCACGGCTCATTCCCATGTAGGCCTATGGCTACAATAGAAGTCGCGGATTGGTGGGTCTTCTCTTCATCTGAATGTTGTAGGCATGACGGGCGAGGACTTTGTGATGACTGTAGAAATGTATGTGCTTGGCCAAATGTTCTATGATGTAACCTTAGGCATTTTACATGAACAAAATACAACTCTGAAAACAGTGAAACAATCTCTGTAGTGCTTTTTCTTTTTGACAGCTATGAGGTTGCAGGTCCATCCCTTGCACATATGGTTCCACAGTTATTACATATGCATATAAAGTTGACCATGACCCTGTTAGGCCTAATTACGGATACAAGTGGGCTATCCTATTTATACATCTAGCTAATCATTAGAAAATATAGCACAAATGAATAAAATCATGGAGTCATATGGGAGGAACCAGTGGAGTTGTGTAGCCTAAAGACTCAGAAATGATGTCAGTTGCATAGCTCTAACCTGTCCCACCGTTTCCAGCGGATGTAGCGTGTCGCAAGCAGACGATTGCGTCACAGTCTACCGAGAAGTGATGCGGTGCCCACTTCCCACAGCTGCTAGGAGGAGCCGGGTGAAGCGCACTGTATTTCAGTTTCGCTAGGCTACTCCGATAGTCAGTCGCCGCATTGTACTGTAAAGACAGCCATTTAAAAACACATTTTGAACTCCGGGGGGTAAAATCTGGGTGGAGAGGCAATAATCGTTGTTTCGCAGAAGTAAACCGACCAGTACATTGACAGCGGCACGAACACAACAATGGCCCTGAAAAGAATTCACAAGGTAAGGAAGTAACGTTATCTTGCTTCCGTCCTAGCTAATAGCTAGCCCCCTTTTTGGCCTTCGCTTTTTGGCACAATTACGAGCTAGGCTACTAAAGCAAAACGGCTTGCTAGCCCACATTTAGACCGCTTTCCTCACCTGCCGCCTGGTCAGTGGCTAACTTGTGATCAGATTAATTTGGTTTTGAAAACTAGCGTTAGCTAGCTGGCTACTAGGCAGTTAGCTAGCACAGTTTAGCGGCAGATGACATCGATAACAGTGCGCTATGCTAGCTAACAAGGTAACTAACGTTAATTATGAGTTATTGGCTACTAGCTAGTTAGCTAATTTGATTGGCAAGCTACCATTAGCTTATTAGGTAGTTAACATACTGGCGGTGGTAGCTAGTTAGTAATAGCTAACTAGCTTTAATCATATCTTGCCAAATGTAACTAGCTAGCTAACGTTTTTCGGGAAATTCCTCACTAGCTAGTACTACCTACTAACGTTACTTCCTTGTAGTAAACAAATGAACATCAGCTGCTGGTGTCGTTTACGCCCCAACAAAAATCACGTTTGGCATAACTACCATGGTCCTGACCTGTCTAATGCCAGTAGTTACTTCAGCAATTTGACTTGAACAAACCAGTTAGCTACTGTAACTAGCTATACAATTGTTTTACCAGCATTGTCTTCAGTATCAAAATGAAGTTGCTCTGTTGCTTTCATCTGACACTGGCTGATTAATGAAAACGATTGAAGTTGACAGAATGTTAGACTTTGAAAGGAAAATATTTATCCCTCCATGCTATTCTAAATCCAGTACTATTTCTGTTTCATTGAGGACATTTAACTGACTTACTTTCAGTTGTGGCGGAAACGATGTTCAGTAGTAAACATGAATCCCGCTAACCCGTACAGGACAGGTCTGACCACAATGTTGTTTGTAGTCCTTGAAATTAGTTACATTTTGATAGGTCTTTATCTTCTGGCAACAAATCTGAGCCTAGCCTACTACATACCAGCCCACATTTAGCATTGGAGACATTGTATGCAGTTTTACTGAATTACTCATACAATACAGGCATTGTTCATGGAAGTATTATACTTTTTTGGAAGAAATCAGAACTCTATTTATTTATTTATTTTTTATTTTTTCCTCCTAGGAGTTAAATGATTTGGCTCGTGACCCTCCAGCACAGTGTTCCGCAGGACCAGTGGGAGATGACAGTAAGTCACCTCAACCTCTATCTCACAACACCACCACCCGCAAACCACTTTCACCACCTATTTCAATCAATATTCATGACGGTTCATATCTTAATCACAGAACAAAGTATTTGACTCCCAAGAAAACAGGTGATGAAATGTAGCCTATAGATGGGAGCCAATAAAGATTGATGCTGGTATTCATCAATGACACTAGTTGTCATTTGTATATTGGCACGGAAATCTAATTGAAACACTATTTACTTGTAATGGTGCTCATAGTGTATTTAAACAGTTTTCTCCTCTCTTACCTAGTGTTTCACTGGCAAGCTACAATAATGGGACCTGTAAGTATACCCCCCTGTTCTGCTCTTTAAAGTTTAGGGGTTCACAGCCTTTATTCTGGGACATATAGTAACCACCAATTTTCCTTTCTGCAGAATGACAGTCCGTATCAGGGCGGCGTGTTCTTCTTGACCATTCACTTCCCCACTGACTATCCCTTCAAACCACCAAAGGTAAGGACGTATCCTGGAACTTGTGGGCAGACTTTTAACGTAGCTATGAGCTAGATCTACATTGATCGTAAAATTCCGTCATGCATGACTGTTTGTTTTCAGTGCATGCGACATCTCGTCATTGCGGTAAAGGAGATGGTGTAAATGTAATACATTTGCAAGATACAGGGGGAAAAAAAGCATGTCCTCTCTATAGGTTGCATTCACCACAAGAATCTACCACCCAAACATCAACAGCAATGGCAGCATCTGCTTGGACATCCTGAGGTCGCAGTGGTCGCCAGCACTCACCATCTCCAAAGGTAAGTCCAAAATGGTGCTCTTGGTTTATGTTTGTATGTGGGTCTAGATAATTTGTTCCGGTTGGCTTGAACCAGTATGGTTTGAGTTTTCACAACAGATTCTGGTAAGTATGTCCCGAATTATGCTCAGGAAGAGGTCCGAGATTTACGTTGATTGTCAGAACTGTGGTGACTCTTGTTGTTGGTCGTCCTACAGTCCTCCTGTCCATCTGCTCACTTCTCTGTGACCCAAACCCAGACGACCCACTAGTTCCTGAGATCGCCCGCATCTACAAGACCGACAGGGAAAAGTAGGCCTTACACATTTTCAACATTCAACACATTTTTGTATAGCCTGTGTGCTACAAGGAAAGTGATTTGTATCCTGCTGTCATTCCAGATACAACAGAATAGCCCGGGAATGGACACAGAAATATGCAATGTAGTCGCAAGGCATAACAGCAGATAATCTGCCTTTTTATATTCGAAGGCTTGGGGAGCTTTGAACGAAAAAGAGGGTAAAAGTCTTGTTGGTTTCCATTGGAGTGATTTCTTTGAGCCACACCCTCCCTCTCCCTACGCACTTGACCTCCATTCTCCTGCCTCACCCCCTTCAAAACCTGTCCAGCTGCGGTGTTGTACATATTTCAGATTGCATATTGTATTACCCCACTGTCTGTTTCTGCCACTATGTCCACCGGCATCCATGTAGGACCACTCTTATTTGATTCCAAGAAGCGTTCCTTATAATTTTTTTTATGAACCCAAGGTTTGCTTTCCCAAGATTGAGGGATTTTTATTTTTTATTTGTATTTTTTAGACTTTTTTCTTCTTTTTTTCCCTCTGTGCTTCCAGCTATCCTGTAACATGATGGTAAGGGTGGGGAGAGATGGGACTTGGAGAGTGTTTTTGGCTATGATAAGAAATGACTTTCAAGCTGTCACTATGGTTCTGGAAACCTCTAGGGGACTTTTTCTGTTTGGCTACGGTATGCCCAGGATCCCGCCTCAGCCCCACCACAATATTAATCACTGTCATTAAGATGATAGTTAAGTACCCGTGGACCCATCCGCACTGTATGAAGTGAAACAATAGAATAATGAGACGGCGATCTATTGATAGAAGTATCTGAATATAACTTCCAAATGACTGTTTACCCTCAACTTAGTCAAATGATATACTCCTTGTTGTTTTTGCTAAAGAAAAAAAAATAGTACCCTTTTTAGATCGACCTTTGAGCCTTCATTATATAATTTTTCTCTCAATGGTGGCAAATCTTTCTTTTTTTGGTGTAGGTCTGATTTGAAAACGGCCAATGTTAGGCAGATAAGTTGGGTGGTACAAGTAGTTTGTGACTGGAATGGTATTAATCCAGCTTCATCGTTCATTTGATCTAGCCTGAAAGGACAAAGATTTGACATGAGTAATAAATCATGTTTGAAGGCAACTTCACAAGACAAGCTCTAAAAATGTTTTAAGCAACAGTAGCACTAGACAAATATGATGAGAGTTGAACTGTCTACCCATCATGTGGGCTAAGTTGAAGGAAACAATCTGATTGGGGTGTATTTTCAGTTATTTTCATTTTTAAAAAAAAAGTGAACTCATTATTCTGTCTTCTCACTTTGTATATTTGAGCAGCCATTGTTGACTTAGCGCCAATGACTCATTGGCTGGATCTCAGAACCCTGGACTCAAGGACTTGAGTTCCAGACGGACAAACTTCTGTATATTTAATTACCCAGGAGCTCATGGAGCTTGTCTTAATTAAACTGTGTAATAAACATGATTATTAAAGTTGTGGGTGTCACTGTTTTATTTAATATCCTTTATCAAATATGTGCTTTTACAATTTTACCTGAAGGCTTTGTCAATTTGAAAAGAGGAATGTCTTGTACGGTTTGTTTTAATATATATATATTTTTTAACCTTTTTTATTTAGCTAGGCGAGTCTTGCATGTGTCCTATTGATGTGGGAGACTTTTGCAGGTGTTTTGATAGCAACAATGAAATCTATGTAATATACCTATTTTTTTTTTATACAACTGTGAAACATTTAGTCTTCCTCTTATTCCAACTGATTCATACCACCATGTTGTCCCTTTTACAGGTAACTATATTAAGACGTAGGACCTGGCTGTTCTTATTACTGCCAGCCCATTCAATGAATTAGTTATTACATTATTTGAAGCAAAGTTACAGAACCTGCAACTACACTATAGACCCGAATTCCAGTCTTATGTTTCTCTGCTACGCTGCTCCAAAAGTTGTATGGAATATTTCACACACAACTGTCTGATTTGTGAGACTTACTGTACAACACTGTCCTGAATTTTAAGGACAAAGGTGGGCCAAGAGCCGCATAATATACTTACACCAATTCACCTGCCTTACCATGATGCTCAATTATAGTATGTTTTTAGGAGGGGTTAGACCTTATGTACAATATACAAATTAAAGGTGTCTTTATTTCCAGGCCACAAATGAGATTTTTTTATTCTCCCACTAGATGGCGGTCTATCATTGGGTTTGGCTCTAATCGATTCGATTTTTCATAATGTAGGCTTAACGGCTTATGCCGTTCATTTGAGGGCCACAATCAGCTAGCCACTGGCATTTACAGTGGCTGTAGTCAATTAAGAGGTGGATGAGATGTCTTAGTTAAATGCCATTAGATACCGTAAACATATGTTAAATCTATATATTGACTATGTCCATTTTCCGTGGATCCCAAGGGTAGTTTGCGGACTATCACATTCTGAGTGCAGAGAATGAACATGTGATTGCTTGCGGTCTGAACAACAAATCCTTGAAATCGCGCCAGTGTTGACTGCCAGCAAGCCCACTGCAGCTTGGAGCGATGAGGCGCAGGTAAAGTCTACTATAGTCTACTCTACTGCATATTTGAGTCATATACCTTGTGGTGAGGACATTTACCCACACAGAGAACCCATATCACCAACAAAACTATGGTTCTTTCATAAACTGCAGGGGCTTGAGGCAGGGCCCAATACCCTTCCACATTTTGTGTGTCCTTGAATTTGGCAATACTGAGGGGACTGATGAGTGGAGGGAGGCCAGCCAGATGAATGGGATGAGCCTCTGGACTAAAACAGGAAGTGTACGGTGGGGAAGACAGCTGCACAGGGAGGTGAGGTACTGTCTTCTCATAAGGGTGTGTGGGAGTGAGAAAGGGGAGCTGCACTGTGATGTTTGGAGAACGTGCATGTCTTGCAACAGTACTCAGTGTCTGAGAAACCGGATGTTCATCTCTCTCTCTCTCTCCCTTCCTCTCACCCCTCACTCCTCTTCTAGGCTTCCTTTAGAGTCTCTCCTGTGGCGCTGGTCATGTGTGCAGCTGGAGAAAGAGGCCGTGTAACACTAATCCCCCGGCCGGCTCAGGAAAGTACTCTGCCTCGCTTTGCACAGAGAGAAAACAACAAAGAGCTGAGTGTGGCTGCAGCCCCAGGGCTCAGCGCTCCCACAAGAACGTCTCCTGTGTCACAGCTTGCTGCTGCCTCCTACCCATGGCCACTCTCTCACCCATTGCTCTCTCGATGTAACACTCTCTCTGACACACCCCATACCAGTGGAAAAAAATACAATTTCGGAAACTATGATGCCTAACCTATGTGTGTGTGTGTGTGTGTGTGTGTGTGTGTGTGTGTGTGTGTGTGTGTGTGTGTGTGTGTGTGTGTGTGTGTGTGTGTGTGTGTGTGAGAGAGATTGACTTCTGAGGGTCCAGATCAGGAATGTAGACAAGCCTAGAGCGGACAGGAAAAATGTGGTCAGTCTGGACATTTTAAAATAACAAGGATGCACAGGCGCTCCTCTGCACTATATGTCAAATCAAAGTGAGGGACTCATGTCTGCGTGCTTTTAATCAATTTGAAATGAATAGGCCCATGTGACCAATTACAACAGTTCAGTTATAAGTGTTATAACCCATATTTTGGTAACGTGGTAAATATTGACCCCTTGCAGTGCATACGCGCCGTTCCTCAAATTTCGTGCACACCCTACTCCACTATGCACATGCCTCGGAGCTTAGAGTTGGTATGGCTGATGGTCGGCATGAAAGTGATTTCCAAAGGCGCAAGGGATGACGAGGGGATTGACGTCTTCTTAATATGAGATAGGGTGAGACCCGGCATATTGCCAGAGCCAAACTAGACACTCCAGGGATTACGGAGAAATGCGTGTCCAATTTATGCACGGCAGTGCGTCTTGGGGGAATAGATGCGACCATTGTGCACTTACCTTGAACGGAACCCTTGCTTGTTATCCCACGGCCACACTCAGTAAACACAGAAGCCTACAGGT